>NC_068368.1:10600206-10795931 GCF_020536995.1 Dreissena polymorpha | reverse complement strand
TTCGTCGTCGTCTTCTTCAGACATTGACCAGAAAACGAATGTCGCCATAGACGGCGTCCGCGGTCACCGGCGGAGACGAGTTCAAGGATTGGCGGAACAGAAATGACGTATTTCAACTGGGCGGTTGGCGAGCACCGCGAAACGACCGCAGCGACGGCGACTACTGCGTCACGTTTAACGTACTTACCGGGACATGGTACTGCGCTGCTGCTCCGTGACGTTTTATTACGTCTGCGAGGTTGACGGCACACCATCTTCCGTAATGTGACTCGCGTTTAATGACGTAAATTACGTTTTGTGTTCGTTTATAGACAAGCAGTGTTTGAAATCACACAATTCCTAAGAAAAACTGATATATAGATTGAAATCCACATTATAACTAACATTAATTGCGTCTCTTCGAAACTATAATCTAGTGAACTTCTAGGCGGAAAGTGTTGTCCCTATAAGCGTTTACTGTTTGCACAGGCTAATCTGGGGCGATACTTTACGGCAAATACAAGAAAATGACGTTTTGTGTTGTTTGGATTCAAAAAGTGGTTGAAATCAACACAGTTCCTCATGGAAACTTCCAACGTACTTTTGAATTTCAAAAACAATGACATAATTCACGTGTTATATCCATTTTAAGGGTATACTGTCTGTGACAGCTTCTTGTTTAACTGAAAATATATATTTTTTAATATTAATCATATTTATGTTTATTATTTACCATTGAAAATATATTTAAAACAACTTAATATGCGTAATATAAACTGAGTTTAACCTAAAATCATACTACGAGTTGTGCATTATAGTACAAATGAAAACAACAACAGTTTGCTTATTTGGGGACCTCGTGTTCGCCAGACGCACTGCATATATATACTCCATCGCAACCTTTTGCCCATGTGTGTATGTTATGTCAATCGTTTTAGTCTCGTGTACACATGATTATTATGCGACGGGTGGTGAAAGAATGAGGATAAAGAGTGAACAACAGTAAATAAGAAGAACTTGATAGTTAACAGACAGAAGGAAAGTAAAGCAGAGTCACCAGCTACCTTTCCTCCCTCATGCATCTTCGGCCATTGTGGCCGCCAAGAGGTTTGAACCTCAACCGGCACAGCCATGAGGGGTCATTAAGAGTTACTTTTTAGCTGGCGCTGTCAACTTATCGAGGATCTGGTTTTTGCTAGTGTGAACACCATTGACAACACGAAGTCATTTTGTTGTCATCCGATTTATGCAGTGATAAATACATTTAACTGCAGGAAGTAAATGCATAATTAAACAACGAAAATTCTCAGTCAGAATATCCAGTGTACATTGGGTGGTTTGATTTAAGAGACATTTTGACGTTTTAAGAAATTGAGAAAATTAAAAAAAATGTTTCGGATTTGCAAATTTTCGTTGTATAAAGTTTTTTCGCCAGGAAACTGTAATACTGAACATTTACCATGCTCTTAAATATTTATATATGTATCTTGTTGAGAGTTAAAAAATCTGGAACTATAAATCGTTACAAACGCGAAAACATTGGATAATTGGAAAAGTTCCGTTGTTATCATTATTTTGTGACTACCGGGATTGCTTCTATAAAGTATACAATACATGCTCTGCCATGTCAGCACAGATGGCCGAGTAGTTTAGGTGGTAGACGTTTACACCAAGGGTCAATGGTTCGAACTCAGGTGTGGATTAAAAAAATCTTTCTTTAATTATATTTTGTTTTAAACTGGATCTCTTTGGTTCCGATTTTTACATTTCCAATTTAAAGCATCATTAATGACCAACTTCAAAGCATGCCAAAGTCTGTGAAAAGTTTCCTTTAAAATGTAACCCTAAAACTACACAAATGTGAAAAAAAACATACCTTCGGTATCATCACTGACGGTCATTGGCAAAGGCCTATAATTCTGACCTGACGTTTTTAGAAATTCGTATTCACTGGTGTGTAGAACTGCTGAACTTAAACAGCCCTTTAAAGGGTACTTTTCACAGATTTTGGCCTGTGTTGAAGTTTGGCATTCAATGCTTTATGTTGATGAATGTAAAACATTTGATCTAAAATGCTCCAGTCAAAACCAAGAATAAAATTAAAGAAAGAAACAAAAGGAAGCTTCAACTGGTCCCGAGCCACTGACCCGTAGACTAAACGTCTAACGCTTAGACCAATCGATCATACGCGCTCATAATAGCAATTAAATAAATGAATGGGTCAAAGCGACGAAAATCTAGTTTTGTGGTATAGACACGTTCATTGCTGTGCTCTTAATTGTCAGGTTTAATTTTGCATAGAAACTTGCTATGTAACTATTTCATGTATTCATCATCAAATACGTCTCCACTGTCATTATGTCAGTGAGTGACAGGACTGCAGTCGAGTGCGCTGTCCTCGGGACAAGGTAGTCAAAGTTTATGGGGCATTATGGGAACACTTTTTCGAGCTGGGTTACATTAGCACCCAACGTAAAAAAATACAACCCACCATGTGTGTCAGACGCCCCACAATATGCCATGGAAATTGGGAAATTCATGGAAGAATTTCACAATTGGAGGGTGTGTGTTAAGGTGTGTGTAGCAGTGTTTGACATACGGAGAACTTATACTGCCTTGTACAGAATACCTTTAGGGCCATCGTGGTTACACATTAAATCCAGAGGGCGTAATTGTGATAGTACGATGGCGACAATGCCACAACGCGATAGTACGATGCGACAATGCGAAAGTACGATGGCGACAATGCGACAACACGATAGTACGATGGCGACAATGAAATAGTCATATCGTACAGTCGCCATCGTACTATCGCATTGTCCCCATCGTACTATCGCGTTGCCGTACTGTCGTAATCGTATTATCGTATTGTCGCCATCGTTCTATCGCACTGCCGCCATCGTATTGTCGCACTGTCGTAATCGTATTATCGCACTATCGCATTGGCGCATTGGCGCCATCGCACTATCGCACTGTCGCCATCGTATTGCCGCACTGTCGTCATGGTATTATCGCACTATCGCATTGTTGCCATCGTACCATCGCACTGTCGCCATCATATTGTCGCACTGTTGCCATCGCACTATCGCATTGTCGCCATCGTACTATCGCGTTGTCGCCATCGTACTTTCGTAATTTCGCCATCGTACTATCGCGTTGTCGCCATCGTACTATCGCATTGTCGCCATCTTACTATCGCATTGTCGCCATCTTACTATCGCATTGTCGCCCTGTGGATTTAAATCTGTAACCACGATGGCCCTAACGGTATTCTGTAGCCTTGCTATGTAAGCTAGCTTTTATAGCGACGCGGTAGAGTGTCTGCATGATATGGAACTAGGAGGTCCTGGGGTCGATACCCATGGTGGTCGGGGATTTTTCTGGCTGGGTTACGCTATATAGTGCACACATTTTCTTGTCAGTTTCACTTTCATTAAAATTGTATAAAATGTTAAATAATTATAGCCACCCAGTCGATGAACACGGTCAAGAATTTCGATTTGCTGTTTATTTCAAGGGAGACGAATTCCACAGAGATTGCGATGCTTTGTACGAGTTGTTTCTCTTTTATGCGTTCGACGCATCATCTGATTTATCGTTAATTATTGACCGTTGATTCAAATAACTGAGTGAACAAAATTATATAAAAAATGGTCGATGTTGAATATTATGATGAAAAATGTATAAAATATTTTACTTGTTTTACATAAGTTAAATACATTTAATTCACTCAACAAGTGCGATATAGCTTTATAAATGTTCGCAGTCGGCCGTAAAGTATATACAATAATGTATCACATAACTAATTTGATCAGTATTGCATGTTTCTGTAATATTTGCACATAATTTTATACCATATAAGCATGTAAACAAAGGTAAAGGAATAAAGCACGTTTAAACCCTGCGAAAATTTTGCTATTTCTAGACGGTCCATCCATTCATGTATAATAATGCCACCTTAAATAAATGTTTCAAGCGATTTGGGCTTTGAATTGATTTTCTGTACATCAAATAAAAATCTGAGCAATAAAACTGTATTGTCGGAGAAGCTCGCGACATAATTTCCCAAAATAGCCATTATTGGAAAAAAACGCTGTCGCCTCATCGTGGGAAAATCGGTTTTTGTATCGCGCCATTTTCATGTACATGAGAATGTGTTAACACGCTGTACTATATACCCTCTGATAAAACATGCGCTTGTTGGTGTAAATAGAGTAGTGAATGATTTCGGGTGCATGTAGGTGTGCATAGCGATGGATTTAAATACTTACAAAATGGATGACGGATTTATTAAATATACATTCCAATATTTATAAGTGATTTCTGAAGAGGTGTGACATTTACAAATATTTTTAAACAGACTGTTTCACTTCAGTACTTCGGTATATAGATCTAATTCTAAAAAATAGCAAATTAAACATGTTTACATTCATGCATCGTAAATACTGGATGCAATATTTGTGTGACCGCACATGGTGTAGGATTGACTGAGGGAATTTAAAGGAAAAGTTTCAATGTTGTTTAACCGTCTGGGTTCAATCTTTGTTTACATTTCGTTGGAAACCCGAAAAATACAGGTGTGTTTTCGTGCAAATACTTCTACAGTACATTGGTATACAGTACATGTACACAGTGCAGTCGATTGACTTGTATTCTTCTAAGCGAACGGGATTATCGCCTGTTCGCTTATCTTTTTTACAGGTAAGACTTTGTTATATGTTTGTGTATATGATTATGTCGGATTATAAGTTTCATCTGATGTTCATCTTAAAGTGCGAAAGATATAAAAATGTGCATCATTAATTTGCTCTTATGTATGTAAATCGAAAATTTGTGTTTTCTTTTGTTGTTGATCTCAGGAACATGATTATTAACAGATTTGCGTTTTTATAAACATCATTGTGTTAATATATCGATTAACAATACATTGTTTTAAATGACCTATAACTCAGTTTATTTGATTGTATTTTTTTTGGCTATTGTTGTTGGTTCTTTTTTTTGGTTGGGGGGGGGGGGGGGGGGTTGTAACAGTCTCTGACATTGGGAAATATATACTTAAATAATGAATTATTTTTTTGACGAACAAGTCAATGATGGTTAGACAAAGTAAAGATAAAAGTCCCAGTTTACTGCTTAACACGCTGTTTTTTTAATAACAAGTATTACATTCAATTGCATATATTGTATAATTAAGCCTCCAGTCTGTTTAATACAACGAAACTTATTCATATGTATACTAACAGTGTTGTGAAGAGAATACATGTTAACGGTTGACCTGTTCATATCGCATTCTTACTACGCCTGACCTAATACTGACCTACACACCCGACCGAACGGAGATATGCTTGTAGCCCAAACGAAACTAATAATGCGTGTTAGGTCAACCAACCTCACAACGTGGCAAAGGAAAACACTCAAACTTCATGTATGCATCGAATATTCATGGTCCCTTAAATCAGTTGCCGTTATATTTAAATTTTAATGTACCGTGAAATCATTATTATTAGCGGGCATCAATTTTCCTTGATTTCCTGGGGTTAACAGGTCTACGAATTTAATACAATTTTCAAACTCCAAAAAAAGACCGACACAAAGTCCCATTTTTTCCATAATCAGAAATCAACGGAATTGCGTATCCAAGTTTTTTTCCAGTGTTTTTTATCACTTATAGGGGAATGGTGGCGGGGCCCGTCGAAAGGGGAAAAAATGCGTCGTTTTTTAGGAAAAGGGGAACATTAAAAATTCACTTGTTTATATGTAATGATATTTATTATATTAGTACACATGTTTATATGAATATAATATTAACAGCTGAATGTCTTTGTCTTTTTTCTTAAAATTAAAATATATATCAATGATTTTTTCAACATTAGTTTCAGACAGTTCAGCCTTCATGCACAGTCACAGTTTTCTTAGCCATTTTGAGTCTAATTGGGATCTTTAAGTCGATAAAATGGCAAATTTTAGCATTTAACAGTAGAGTCGGTCAGAAAAGTGATTTTATTATATTTGATAAAGTAAATGATTGTTGTGATTGTCCTGATTATGTTTTCGATAGCACACCTGCACGGGCCTCCAATGACAGGTCACATAATAACCACGGGATAAAATTGTTAGATCTTTGTAAAGGTACATGTTACCGAATTATTAACGGTCGTATAGGTAATACTGATCAATATACATTTTTGTCCAATAATGGTTGCTCAGTTATTGATTACTTGTTAACAAAAGAATGTAATTTTTCCCAGATAAAGTCATTTACAGTATGTCCATTCAATGAATGGAGTGATCACGCCCCCATTGGATTTTTCACTGAACTGTAATAACATTCCCCGAGATGGTTTATACTATTCAGAGACTAGGTATAAATGGGATTCTACGTTTAGAGAGGAGTTTCGCTCACGACTTATTTCTCAATTGCCTTTCCGTCTAAACTGAATTTTTGATAAGAAGAGACTTTCTTTTAACAGAAATATTATAAAAGCGGAAAGTGTCGTCCATGATTAGCCTGTGTGGACTGCACAGGCTAATCTGGGACGACACTTTACGCACATGCTGCTATGATGCATTAAACCCCCTTTTCACATAGCACGGTCGGCTCAAAATGATTTAACATTAATACGCTATATAATAGACGTGCATGTTAAAGCTTTTACATACATTCATTTTTCGTTAGATTAGTTTAAGATGATAACACATTCAGTGAAAGAAATTAGCAGCAGCCTAGGAGCTTAGAAGCCCTTATCTGCTTAAATTTGGTTGCTTCATTGATTTTCTGATAAAAACTTGGGCCTCGCTCTGCCAAAACGAGTCTTAATGCATGTCTAATATATATAAAACCTATACGAGGGTTATTTTTTAAAACTGTGTATTTTTGTCAATATTCGTTGTTGAAAAGTCAAACCATACACAATAGGTGTACATTTAACAATCTGGAACCCCTGGGGTAAGCTCGGGGGAGGGGGCGGGGGTAGGGTCCGGGAGGGGGGGGGGCAAACTTATGATACTGCTGCCTGTGGTTTATTTTGTTGTTTAATAACGATACACGCATTCTTTGTTTCTAATCAGATGCAGCGAAAATCATGTATATGTGTTTCCCATCAAATTGTTGCATTGGCATTACGTTAACTTTGATGCTAAACTCACTGACATTTTCAATGTACATCGTGTGAAGATACAAGCAAGTCCATTCATAGTTATTTGTTGCAACAAATCATACAGATGCCTTTTTGTGACCTTTAAAGGAGAAAGATACCTAGTTACAAATGAGAATACTTACTTAACTTATGACATTTGTCGAATCTGGGTGAGTAGGGCCATTATCTAGCTGCGGGTTATACACCGTATGTCACAGGGTGTTTGAGTTTCGCTGTGTCAAAACGGGTTTTAATGAACGTGAGTCAAGTGCCGTCCCATATCAGCTTGTGCAGTCCGCATATGGCCCGTTTACCCAATGAGCGGCTTCGAGAAAAATCCAAGATTTTCACATTTAAGAAATTAAGTGTTCAGTTTAAACATATATATTTTAGCTTGATTGCATCGAAAGCCTTTAGAAAGCTTTATAATGGAATGCTCTCGAGTTCGTTTTCTTGGACTAAGAGTAAGAACCAGTACTTGGTTTCCTTGGGGCAGTTCAAAAGAACGCTCCCACAATTGGGAACGAACCCGTTTTCTCCCGGTCGCTAGGCGGACACCCTATCCACTACACCAAGGCGACTTTAAAAATAGTATCGGAAGTGCAAAATAGTACATACCAAGGTACACACAATTAGCATAATGTTCGGTTTTGTTTACGACGCATAGTAATACAAAATGTATGTCCTGATAAATGTCTGCTCAAGATGCAATAAAATCTAAATAAAACTCAAGCTATGAAGTACTGTACACGATAGCTTATTTGGATGATTTAGTTACTCTCGTTTCACACACGCACATTTTTGACCGATTGAATACTATTTATTAATATTTGACGGGCTGGCACCTTGAAAACAACCTATGCAAAGACGACACTTTTCACTGATTATCCGTCTTATTCTCCGGAAGCAAAATATGAAAAAAGTCGCATTTTGCAATATTTGATTAATTGAGTCGAGTTCTGAGAAAACTGGGCATAATGCATGTGCGTAAAGTGTCGTCCCAGATTAGCCTGTGCAGTCCACACAGGCTAATAAGGGACGACACTTTCTGGACTTTATGACATTTTTTGTTTAAATGAAGTCTCTTCTTAGAACAAATACAATTTATGCGGAAAGTGTCGTCGCTGATTAGCCTGTGCGGACTGCACAGGCTAATCTGGGACGACACTTTACGCACATGCATTATGCCCAGTTTTCTCAGAACACGACTCAATTTTATGTTTAAAAGATAAATCGCGGCAGGGGGTTTCTCGAAATTGATTGGAGCCTCGCTCTGGAAAAACAGGGCTTAATGCATGTGCTATAAAATTAAGTACGTCGAACTTCAGTCAATGCAGTCCGCATAGGCCATTCAGTGATGACACTTTCCGCCTCAACGGGATTTTTGTTTCGAAAAAACGTCCTTTAAAAAATTAATGAAAGCGGAAATATTCGTATTAAAATGATAATCGTGTGCGAACTTCTTGGACTAAACTGGGACGATCCACTTCGCGTCTCATTTTCTGAATCCTCGTTTTACATCAATCGCATGATTCTTTTCAAGAAATAAAAAATGAATGTGACAAAATTGGATCATATTCTGCACAGGTATGTTAGGGGTATTATCAAACACATGTATTTTTTTGGAAAAAAAACGATTATCATTGTCAACTTAAGGTTTGCCTCCAAGCTAGATCTTTTGGGATTATCAGTTAACTAACTGACAATTGCGTTGCTCAAAGTGATCCATACACAGAGAGAACTGGGCTTAATGCATGTCCGTAAAGTGTCGTCCCAGATGAGCGTATGCAGTCCGCAAACAGGGCCCTCGATTTGCACTTTTTACCGCCGAAGATCGGCGGCTTCCCCCTTGAATTAAGTATACTTTTTCCCCCTATTTCAGCTAAAAATTTCCTCCTCCAAAAAACATAATTTTATTTTTTATTTTTTTAAATACTTTTATACATATGTTGCCAGCTGGTATTGTGCTATTAACCTTTGATGAAATGTTTATTTATTTAAATTACTAGTACATTAAAATATAGCAATTTTAAGTGTTGAATGGTTGGTGAAAGATCTTCTAAAATTCCCTTTTCGCCCAAAACGACGCGAAATTCTTCCCTCTAAGAGCCCCGGCCCAAATCCCCCAAAATGTAGAAAGGGCCCTGGCAAAGGCTTATCGGGGACGACACTTGCCTCTTTTATGGTATTTTTTGTTAAAATGAAGTTTCTTCTTAGCAAAAAAGTAATGTAATCGGACAGTGGCGTCCTCGATTTGCCGTTGCGGACTGCACAGGCTAATCTGTTCAAGTTCTATTAGAACGAGGCTTAAATATTGTGATGTCGACTATCTTTAAGACATGCTTTGATTTGTTTCATTAAAATGCATCAGGTTTTTTATTGTAAAGGCAATTTCTGCATCTAGCGTATAATTCGTATATTATTAATATATTATAAACCGGAAGTTCATAGCGTTCGGCTGCTTCCTCATAATAGATGGCGCCAAAGACGCCACAGTTGCAGACGACAGGTGGAATTGTTGTTAATGCAGACGACAGGTGGAATTGTAGTTAATATGCCTTATTTTGCGACGCCCCATGCACTAAAATAAAATGAACTACTTCATCTTACAGGAACGTTTTTATCACGATCTCCGCGGAGTTCTCAGTAGTAATTAATTCCATTGCTCGAGACTAAACAAATATCAAAGCAAAAACACATATGTCTGTGTTAGTCATCCTCGATGGGGTATTAAGTATGTTCTATTTCATGAACTTTATTCCGTGATTTAATATTACATGATCTTATTGCAGTTATGAAATAAGCCTCTTTATTGGAAACCCGGGCTTAATAAATGCAATACTCACATGATTATCATTTTCCGCAGGTTTTTTTTTGGCCCGATTTTATAGCCGAAATTCGGCTATGTTCCCAATCCCAAAAAGTATACTTTTTTTCCCAAAATGTGGCAAAAAATTCCCAATTTCCCAAAAAAATTTTTTTTTTTTTTTTTTTTTTTAGAAAGAAGTCTAATGCATATTTTATCTCAATTTCAATTCAATTACATCTAACAAAGTATTATATGAATTTGTTCTTTTAATTTGAATGATTTTAAAGAGTTATATCAAATTTAGTATTTCCCTAATCAGTGGACTTTTCATGTGGAAAAAAAGGCTAATGAATTTATTTTCCCAATTTCATGAAAATGCCGATAAAATTCCCAATTCCAAAGCCATGGGCTATCTTCCCAAAAAGTGGGAAAAAAACCTGTTCCGCATTAATGGCATTGTTCGTTTAAATGAGGGTTATTCTTTACGCACATACATTAAGCCCTGTTTTCCCAGAACGAGGCTTATGGGTATTATGAGGTTTCACATAATATCTCTTCTTCCTTCATTAACTACATTCTTTTTAACCTATTATAGTTTCTTCCTTTTCTGGTTTGTACTTTTCCTTATCGTTTGTTCCAGTTGATGACGCCTCGTAAAACTTCTTGTGTAAATTCAATTAAAATTCATTAATACAAATTAACATTACCAACAGTGTGAAAAAAAAGAAACGGAAATTTTGATTTCTTTAAAATATATGATACAATCAAAGTAGATCATATTAATAACGTTATTTAGTCGCTTAACAACTAAATAACACTACTCTCCGACCGCAGCCATACATACGAAAACATGATCACACCGCACTAAACTCACGGTCACACCACAGTAAAACCGCGGTCACATCGCACTAAATCTGCGGTTTCAGCATTTTAAACCAAGGTCACACCGCTCTTACCGCATTCACGCTAAAATCGTAAAGCCACGGTCGCACCACACCTAACATGCGGTCCACAAAGCTAAAATCGCGTAAACTCATCACAAAAACTGCGGTCATACCACACTAAAGCAGTGATCACACCACACCATAGAATGCTCCCACGTGTCTCTCGTGAGCAGTGTATATCCTGTAATAATCAAGATTTATTACGACTTGCTTTGCGCATTCTGTCAACCTTGGCATATGTGCAGCAGTTTATTGGTTGCATATACACTATTCTTCTTCGAAATCTGAATGTGTACTTTTAACAGAAAAAAAAAGAAATGCACTTTGTGCGTAAAAAGCATGTGGGACGAATGTGCGTTTTTTTGAATACCCTTGACGCATCGATATCATCATCGACAGCATATCAAGCGAATCGTAGAATTCAAGCTGTTCAAATGCAGAGATTAATCAGTACTGTTATTTAACGTTAAAGGCAGGGGGCAATTCTTTTTATTGGAAATGTGCAGCTGCTGCTTCAGACGCACCTTTTATTGTCTGTCACCACCACGTTAACCTGTCTACTGCTGCTGCTTCAGACGCACCTTCTAATTCCACCACTACGTTTACCATTACTACTGCTGCCGTTGCTACCGTCTTCATAATATTTCGCTTTTCGAACGTATTGTTGTTCACTAGCGATTATTTTTGGCGAATAGAGAAAAGTACCGGTATATGTCAAATTGGGAAAAAACAAAACCCCTGAAATTGGAAAATGTCGCATCGTGAAGTCTTCATATTGGGAAATCGGTGTTGTTGTTTTTTTCTCCCAAATACATGTACTTTAAAATTTATAACTAATTTTTGTTAAGCTGTCAATGTTATATTTACCGAGGTTCAAGCCAAAGAGCTGCATAGGGAAACTTACTAAAAGTTGCATTTTATTTATTTATTTTTAAATATTTGTTTAACCTTCTATTGGAATTTTTTTTTTTAAGCAATTGGGAAATTTATAGTTTTTAGCGAGGCTGTTTTCGGAGAAAACCCGAGCTATTGTCATAGCCAGCTCGTCGTCCGACGTCCGCCGTAGGCGTCTTGCTAAAACCTTAACATTGGCCATAACTTTTTAGATATTGAAGATAGCACCTTGATATTTGGCATGCATGTGTATCTCATGGAGCTGCACATTTTGAGTGGTAAAATTTCAAGGTGAACATCATCCTTCAAGGTCTAGGGTCGAAAAAACAAAGTCAAGGGAAGTAATAAGCTTTAAATGGACATATTTATCTGACCTGCCAACGTATATATTTTGGTTGAATAAATCAAAGTGGCGCAGTAGGCGGCATGTGTTTCTGACAAACACATTGTGGTAAAAGGTCAAGGTCATCCTTTACGGTCTACGGTAAAAATTAAAAATTTAAGGGAAGTATTAAGCTTTAAAAAGGGAGAAAATTATTCAATATTGAACATAGCTACTATATATATTTGGCATGCATGTGTATCTCATGGAGCTACACATTTCGAGTGGTCAATCACATTCACGGAAGTGGCTTTTAATTATTTGCTACTAAAAATAGAGATTTGTTAGAGACAATTATTTTCAAGGGAAGTAATTTATATAATTAAAAATCTTATATTATATATTTCCTTACCAAGAATTGAATTTCTTTTCACAGTTACTGTACATATTTATTATTTTGATTATTTATAACACAAATGATTGATTTGTAAAAGTTTTTTTAAATGATATAATTATAATTTCTTTGATGTTCATTACATACCTGTGGACTTATGTCCATAGATACATGATCAACTCTGGCTATGATCTCTTTGATAAACCACAGGCCTTGGTTGTCAGTGATGTCTGACTTGGTCATTTTTGACTGTCTACAGACCTCCCCCCTCCCGGTCAGAAGTTGTATCTAGATGATATGTAGGTCAAGTTCGAATATGGGTCATGCCGGGTCAAAAACGAGGTCACGAGGTCACATGGTGCATTTCAAGCATTTAGCATGGTGTCCGCTCTCTAATTGAAGTAGTTTTCATCTGATCTTCACCAAATTTAGTCAGATGTTACATCTAAATGATATCTAGGTCAAGTTCTAATATGGGTCATGCCGGGTCAATAACAAGTTCTTGAGGTCACTTAGTGCATTTCAAGCATTGAGCATGGTGTCCAAAACCTTCGAACGGGCCTATCTTGTGACAGTTTTGCACCCTTTTTTGACATTTTCGTTCATAAAAGATGTTATATCAAGCAAACAAAGCATATATATACATGTATTTCGTATTATAAGCTTTAGTAGCCTTCCATTCTAGTACCCGAAAAAAATCCCTACCTACCGACCCTGTTTTTTTCACCAAGGAGACCAGAAACGGACCTAATTTTTTTTACCTTAGCTTTAAAATGGAGATTTCTAAACCTGCCAAATGATGTATTGAAATTTTATTGCAAAGCGGCGCAATAGTGGGCATTGTGTTTCTCACAAACACATCTCTTGTTCATAAATGGGACATTGCCGTTTAACGGTACTTTATAAACAAAGAAAAGTCGCTGTTCTCTAATCAATATTTCTCCACCGACTGACACGAAAATGCCAACACAAGATAACGTCACTAAACATCACGAAAACACTTGTATCGACGTAGTGAATGTGTACTTTCTTTGACCCGGAACCGTAAAAGTCTGGTTTCACTATCTTTCATTCCGCGTCGATTCTGCTAATATCATTAACAGTTTAGTTATTAGATAGCTTTAGCGAGAATTGCTAAAGAACGACTCTATTTAACTAATTTGTTGTCGTTTTCGTTGTTTACAACATCATAAGCAGCATTTTCATCATAATCGTCATCATCTTCAACACCAAAAATCCCAGCAACAGCTTCATGAAAATCATCAAGATTAGCAGCAATATTTCCGCAGCACTTTTTTGCCACTTTTACGGCGTTTAGTTTAGACTGATGCATGTACACAAATATAATAAGTCTTGCTTTGAGAAAACTGGGCTAAATGAAATGCATGTGCGTTACGTCCCAGATTAGCCTGTGCAGTTCACTAAAATTATTAAGATTTTCGTTAAAAGAGACTTCTTTAAACGAAACTTTCCATAAAAGCGGAACGTGTTGCAATGCTACGTGCATGTTGTGTTTTCCTTATCATGAAAATAATGTTGAACGTGAAATAAGCCATCGGTAATCCAATCATCCAATCTTCAAACCACGAACTCGTCTGCAAATGTATCATCGGTGCGCGTTTGTTTCCGTTTTGCCAAAAAAAAAAAATTGTTTTAACAAAACACATGTGCACTTAATTGACCCTCGTTTAACCCCGTATTGTAGAAACGCATGTCTCAAGAAAGCATGTCTTTGGGAAGAAAGCCTCTCGACGGCATTATTGGCATACTATATAAACCTTGATTATAGAACAATAAAATCTTGTCTGATATGAGGGCTTTTGAGGGATAATTTAAGTGTTAGATGTAAGTATATTCGCTGTATGACCTGCTGTTTCCGGAGTAATAAAACACTGTGCGATTGATATCCGTATTTTTTTACGGCAGGGGTGGTACTGGACGATAGGGTAGTTTAGGGTTGGAGGTACTGATACTGTCTGAAGTACACATTAAAGCTTTGTCTTTAATTATTCAGCAAGTACACCATTCAGCATATTCTCTTAGATCTTGCGCTGTAGAATATATATTTGTTTAAAATATGCATATTTTGTAATTATATTACATAACGTTTTTAATAGGCAATACAGTTTTGTTATGATATTTCTAAAAGTTTCTTTTCTTACATGGCCATTGTTTTTTTTTATGTCGTTGGCATCTAGTATTTGATATGAGGTCGCGCTGGGAAAGGCGGGCTTAATGCATGTTCGTAGTGTCGTCCCAAATTAATATGTGCTGTCCACACAGACCAATCATGAATGACACTTTCCGCTTAAATTGGATTTTTGCTAACTGAATGATGAGCCTTTCTTCAAACGAATAAAACATAAAAGCGAAAATCGCCTATTAGCTTGTTCGGACTGCACAGGCTTATCTGGGACGGAAGTATACGTATATGCATTCAGCCCCATTTTCCCAGAGCGAGGTATCTCAGTATCATCACTTAAACTGTGAAAAAAATGAATCTTTAAGACCTATTTATCACGAAAAAGTGAAAAATGCAAATCTATTTTTTACCCCACCAATAGCTGAGTCTAAGAACGCTACGCCCTGCGTAAATAAGCTCATCTTATATGTTGCCATGAAAATACCCAACTGTTTGGTAAATTGTGAATTTTTGTAAATGAACTTGTGACGAAAATGATTGTTTAAAAAAATGTCCCCACATTGTTACGAATGTAATCGTTATATCACGCCTCCGCGGTCGTCTGCTTATCGGCTGTCGTTATCGTGTTAAGCAACTGTGATAGTGCGTTATTAGATGTGCGGTGATGAAATTTCATCACGGTGGGGCAAACAGTGGCGTGCATTATTACCTTCTAGCAATGGTGTGGCATGGAGTAATGTAGTAATTACTTGATACAACTGTGTTATTCTCATGATACTGATTATATCGGTGGATATCGCAGTTCAATTTCAGCTGTGTTAAACGGATTGTTCTAGTTATAATTTGGGAAAATATTGATACATATTAAAGAGTGTTTATGAGTGACAACTCATGGGTTTTATTGACAACTTATGGGTGCGACGCTTGTCTTAAACGGGTAAGTTAACTATTTTTGTCTATATTTTGACCTTAACGCGTTTTAACTTGTGGAACAAATTTATGGTATGTTAAATGTTTGGGTAAGCCAAATACATTTTTGTTTAAACTGAGGGCTTACCTCCAAAATGAATAGTTTTTCGTGTAGAAAAAAGTGTTCACCTCCAAACTGCGAAGATGTGAATTAAATGGGCTGAATGTGCCCGTATATATCGTGACGTCAAGATCGTCAGGTTGTTCGTAACAAATGTCGTTCACATGAAATAGTACCAGAGTCGGTAATTAAGTGACAAAACAGATAGCGACGCCCATGCTGAGACAGGTATTTTTTTCAATTGTATACCATGGCGATGTAGAGCGAACATTAATACGAAATAAACGCTAATCACTTTTTATGTCCCCCACTATAGTAGTTGGGGACATATTGTTTTTGCCCTGTCTGTTGGTTGGTTGGTCTGTTGGTTGGTCTGTTTGTTGGTCTGTTTGTTGGTCTGTTTGCGTCAACTTTAACATTTTACAATAACTTTTGCTATTTTGAATATAGCAACTTGATATTTGGCATGCATGTGTATCTCATGGAGCTGCACATTTTGAGTGGTGAAAGGTCAAGGTCAATGTCAGAGGTCAAATGTATGTGGCCAAAATCGCTCATTTTATGAATACTTTTGCAATATTGAAGATAGCAACTTGATATTTGGCATGCATGTGTATCTCATGGAGCTGCACATTTTGAGTGGTTCAAGGTCAATGTCAAGGTTATCCTTCAAGGTCAGAGGTCAAATATATGTGGCCCAAATCGCTTATTTTATGAATACTTTTGAAATATTGAAGATAGCAACTTGATATTTGCATGCATGTTTATCTTATGGAGCTGCACATTTTGAGTGGTGAAAGGTCAAGGTCATCATTTAAGGTCAGAGGTCAAATATATGTGGCCCAAATCGCTTATTTTATGAATACTTTTGCAATATTGAAGCTAGCAACTTGATATTTGGCATGCATGTGTATCTCATGGAGCTGCACGTTTTGAGTGGTGAAAGGTCAAGGTCATCCTTCAAGGTCAAATATATGGGTCAAAATTGCTCATGTAATGTCACTTCTGCAATATTGAAGCTAGCAATTTTATATTTGAAATGCATGTGTATCTCATGGAGCTGCACATTTTGAGTGGTGAGGGGTCAAGGTCAAGGTCAAACATCATATAGGGGGACATTGTGTTTCACAAACACATCTTGTTTCTTGCTGAAATGGCTTGAAAGACAGCGACATCGAAAAATTAATAAAAGTAATAAAGGGTCTACCACGGCGAAAAATGCCTGTCTCGGCATGAACGTCGCCATCTTGTTTGTCACGTTATTACCCCCCTGAATACGATTGATTGGATACGAGCTGCTTCACTCTACATGAAATCAAAGCAATATGTTTGATTAAACGCCTATTACAAGTACCGGTAACACACGGATGCCTACGATGGTGTCGGCCTTTCACACATCTCTTGCACGGAGGTCTTCCCCATTTTCTGTTTCTTGTTCGGTACAAATCAGGCGCTGCGTGTATGATATTTATAAACTTGTATTTTTAAACCTACTGTTCGTTTAAACATGTGTATGTGCATGAAGGGAAAAGGATGGGGTGGACATGATAATTTTCAATGGGACTCAACTTTGTGGAGCGTTTCGAACATAAAAAGATCGAACATTTGAATAGTCTACTCTTATTTATCGGTGTACACACTTAAAGGCACTTGGGTAAGCTTTCAATCATGCGCGTGACTGTGTTGTTTGTGAGTCACGCTCTCGGAAAACGCGCGCAAATGTGCCATCCAAAATAAGCTCGCGAAGTCCGCATACTATAATACGTATTGTCTCCTATCATAGGCGACCATACTTCAGGGAGTCCAAAAATTATGACACTTCTTTATACCGTATTTTTCGGTTTATTACAGAACATAAATTTTATAACGACTTGTACATACTACATCGTCAGTCAAAACCATGTAATCATAAACATATCGAAGAGTCATGTGAAAAGAAAGAGATTATACAGTTGTAAAAGTTGTACATACTATCTAACATAATACATGACAGTGGTGGGAAAACACAAAACATTATGAAAAGAAAGAGATAATACAGTTATAAAAGTTATACATACTATCTAACATAATACATGACAGTGGTGGGTAAACACAAAACAATATGAAAAGAAAGAGATTATACAGTTATAAAAGTTGTACATACTATCTAACATAGTACATGACAGTGGTGGGTAAACACAAAACAATGAATACACGAAACACTCGAATATTTTCAAAGTGTGTGTGCAACAGAGCGGCAAACAGCTATTAGCATTTATGGGAAATAAACATCAACAAATGCTATGTGTATAATAATGATTAAATTAGAATAGAAAGAAATAGCTCACGAACTTTGAATGGAACAAATTTGGTGCCAAATGTAACATTCAGACAGTAAATGGCAATTGGTTATCTTACATATATTATGCACAAATATATTAAATAAGTGAGTACATTAGATATGTTACATAACATAACTACAATAGCGCTTTCGTATCCAGTATGAATACAAGTAAATTTACACTACTTGCGTAAATATAATTACACAAACCATTAAAGTAAACAAGTAAACAAAATCAAACATAATCAAACCAGCGGAACATAAAATTCAGCTGGTGGTATTCGTATAATGAATATTTTATTATATACATACAATTATACAAAACAAATAGAAAAGCACAAAATCAAAACCGTGTACCATTACAATTCAGTTGGACGTATTCGTATTTTGAACAACATTCAATAAGACTTCCTAATTAAAAGACCTTCTTTCACAAAAACAGCTAACTTAACAACTTCTTCTTTAGAACATGTTTTCATTAGGCTTAGAAATTTATATACTGATGGTCGCTTGAAATAATAAGTTTTTATGTATTTTCTTATGATATCGTTATAACAAGGGCATATTAACATAAAATGGTATTCGTCTTCAATATCACGTGAGTTACAAAAAGTACAATATCTATTTTTCCTAGCTATGCGATTATTACTAAACCTACCCGTTTGAATTCTCAATGGATGACTTGAAATTCTTAATCCGCAAAAGTAAAATCTGAGACTTTTAGGTAAGACATCGAAATATTTTTCATATTCAAACGATATTTTAAATTCTTTGTACAATAATAAAACTGGACTTTTAAGCGTGCGCAACTAATCTTGTTTAAAACAATCTATGACTCTGCCTTTAAATTCACTGAGAAATGTCTTTTTGTTAACAAACTGGTGATTTTCAAACACGTATGCAAATCCATAATCATTAAAGAGATTTTTTTACATTGGTTGCCCAATTTCTCTTTCCACTAATACAGTATTTAAGAGCTTCATTATAAACAACATTTAATATAATATTATCAGTGTCTTTAATTTTAAACCAATACTTAATTATTCTGATGTTTGTGTGGATATACAATAGATATCTGCCCAATTCACCATATACTGCAGCAGAACACGTATTGCTTCTTACTCTTAATAATCTTTTACAAAATTTAAGATGGATTCTTTCTAGTTCTTTTGATTTCGTATATCCCCAAACTTCAAAAGAATAGTTAAGTATTGGTGTTACAAATGCATCAAATAGTTGACACAAAGATTTGGGCGAGAAATCAAAGTCGTTACATTTGCAGAAAAGAAGATTTAAAGCTTTTACGGCCTTTCCATTGACATATTCAATGTTTTTACAAAAGTTCCCTGTGTAATTAAAAACAGTACCTAGATAGTTAAAATCATCTACAACTTCGATTGGTTGGCTATTATAGGTCCATTTTTCATTTGCTAATAACGCCCCGCGTTTTCGGAAAACCATTATTTTAGTTTTTGTGATATTTACAGTTAGACCCCATGTGCAGCAATATGAAAACAAAAGATCTAAATGCCTTTGAGTTTCCTCGGGGCTTTTACCTATAATAGCCATATCATCGGCGAATAACAACTAAATCACAATAATATCATTAATACTTAAGCCTGCGTTAATGTCATACTGCAAATAAAGCTCTAAATCTTCAACAAATAATGAAAACAAAAGGGGTGACATCACCTCCCCTTGCCGTTAACACATCAGCGTAGTTGAAATATTCAGAATAAGAAGAGCAAACCTTCACACAAGATTTTACGTTTTGATACATGTCTTTAACAATTCTAAGTACTTTACCATCAATACCTGTTTATACATTTTTAGCCAAAGTGCATTTCTATAAATATAATCAAAACATTTCATCATGTCAACGTAAATTACATATAGCCTCGTTTTTTCATTAAGATATTTTTGAGCAAGAGAATGTAAAATAAAAATTGGGTCTACTATTGAACGCCCTTTGCGAAATCCGAATTGAGCATCTGAAACACTGTTATTGTCCGTACACAATTTCTCAATTCGTTTATTTAGTACAGTAGTAAATAGCTTGGACAAACAACTTACAAGCGTAATACCACGATAATTGTGTACGTCGGTTTTATCACCTTTTTTATGTAGTGGTATTATACCTTTTTTATGTAGTGGTATTATTAAACCTTCCATCCAGCTTTCTGGGTGGTACCCTGAATTTAAAATCCCGTTAAAAATATCACATAAATGGCAAGCAAGGATATCAATACATTCCATGAAATACTCGTTTAATAACTGGTCATCATTGCCTGGAGCTTTATTACGCTTGAGCGATTTAAATGCAGTGTGAATTTCACTGACGGTAAAAGGCTGGTCAAGTTCATTATTAAAACCAATTAAATTATTAAAATCGTGATGTGTACAGAAATATTCTGCTTCTTCATTATAACAGTTAGATAGATCATTACTTAAATTGGAAAAGTACTCTTTGAATGTATTAATAATAGAGATGCCAGTATGATCTGGTTTCGGTTGACTTTTAAAATATTTCCAAAATTCTTTAGGTTTACATTTTTAGACGCTCAATTTCTTTCATTTTTGCCCTATAGCTGGCATTTTTATGTTTCATTATTATTACTTTATATTCGGATTTACGTTCCGTTAAAGTATTCTATTTGAGTTATTCTGTTCAACATTGAAAAGTCGTAATGCTTGTAAATATAATTCTCGCGCAGATTTACATTCATCGTTAAACCAATCCGCGTTTTTTAAAAACACTTTTCTTTAAGAAAAAAGGCTTATTATTAACAAAATAGCAATTGGGAAATAATGGATTTGCCACGGATCTGATAATTTCAGAAAAATCTTCGACCGATTTATTAATAGAGTCAATACTTTGGACAATATTATTAAAACGCGGTAAACTGATGCATTGACGGCCCATAATAGGCACCGTGTTTATTCTGGCATAAAATAGCACAATGCATATTTATAGCCAACAATAGAATTATAGCGTGAAAAGTGAGAGGAACATGAAATATTACAAACATCAACCTGAAAAGGTTTAACATAGATGTAAGTGCCGTGCAAGCAAAATTTGCATAGTACATAGAACATAGTACAATAACAACAAACATGTATTTCCATGTATGTGACTTAGAATTTCAAACAAAATAGACAATGTTTATTGCGACAAAATGTTGTTGTATAAATATAAAATGAGTTACAAAAAGTTCATTACACATATCGATTAGAGCTATTTTTGCGTTAAACGCAATATGATCTTAAGAAAAATATATAAGTTAGTTGCACATATCAATGACGGCTTTATTATAAATAATAACTTTATGATTTAGCGTACTTTAAAGTATCTTCCTATACATGATGCAAGAGACATTAGTATGCTTTTTAATTAGGGTACATTCGGAGTAATAAGAGTTCGTGATCTTGTTGCATAATATATGTACTTCGATAGATTGTTTATTACTTTAGTGGATTTTGACGACATAAGAGACCGGAACTTGTTTATTGAAGGCCATTGACAGAAATATGGTTTCAAATATTGTTTTCTGATTGTGGTATAAGCTGGACATACAAGTAAGAAGTGGTATTCACTTTCGATTACCTTCATATTACAATATTTGCACATTCTATTTTCTTTTGGGATATTTTCATGTCGTCCTTTCTCAATCGCAAGATTGTGTGCGGATATTCTAAAATGAGTTAGGGCAATTCTAAATTTTGTTACGTTTATGCGATTAAGATATGTCTCGAATTCAAAATCTTCCTTATAGGTGCTATAAGAGGCTAGTCTATTTGAATTATTAATGTTTGAGTACCACGACTGTTTAAAGATATCATATATTCGATCTGATATAATTTTTAGGTCATAATCATTTGGTATAACTTCGTTTTGATTCCACCAGATATGTGCTAGTCCAATATTTTCTAGTAGAGATTTTATTTCAAAGGCCCAGTTTTTATTTCCGTATGTGATATTTTCATCAGCATCCTCTTTTAACATATGATAAATATTTCTTGTTAGTAATTTGTTATTCGGGTTTATTGTTTTTATCCAGTATTTAAGTACTTTTAGTTTTTGTTTTATAATAATTGGGTACCTTCCTAATTTTCCATATAGACCATCTGAATTTGTTGATTTTCTAACTGTAAGGATTTTCCTGAGAAATTTTCGGTGTACTAGTTCTATATCGTTACTTTCTTTCAAACCCCATATTTACGCTGAATATGTTAATTTTGTACCAACTAGACTATCAAATAAGTTGCATTTTTTTAGTGCTTAGTCCTAACTGATTAAAAACTGAGTAAACAACCAATAATGCCGGATCGGAAGCGTTTTGTGTTTTCATCGTTCCACTCGGGTTTAGTTTCGTACTGTGACGTAACGTTCTGAACAGGTTTTGGGCAAACAAATGTAAAACCAGTGGGTGGATCGTACGCAAGTAACTGGCGTGGCGTAAGTGAGAAAAATAGTAACTGGTGTTCAAAATGGCGCTTAATGGGCGAATTGTTAATGTTTTCGTCGGAATTTTTGAAAGGTTTGTACATTTACCATATTTATTCGACATTGTCCTTACGCGCAAGATGATCTACTGATATTCATTTAACCTCGGTATAAATCCTGTAGATGCATTATTAATATTAAACAAGTTATTGAAGACTATATACGCAAATGCCTCATTGTTTACGATTAACACGGTTAATTTTATGTGCATTTTGAAACCATATATAAGGATTTCTCAGCAGTTTTCATGGAAAGGTGGACTCAATAACCATTATAGTTTACCTTGTATAAGCACCAGGATGCTTCCAAAAGGCAATCGCAATATATGCATCAAAATTTGAAAATTAAACCCCATTTCAATAACTGGTGAGCACCGTACCCCCACTTTCAGTAACTGGTGTTTATTCAATAGTCAGAGTACACAGAAAAAAGAAAACATAATATCTATTTTATGTGTTATTACAGATGGAATCGTCCAACGGAGATCAAATTCAATGGGAAGTGTGCAGTGTTGCATTATCATGTGCATACTCTTTAAAGCGGCGCATGCAGATTCATAGTGATTCCACATACGAGTGCGATTTTCCAGAGTGCGGTAAAACATTCAAGTGTAAAAAAAATCTTTGCAGCGTCACACCCGTTCCCACACCGAAGGTCCAAAAGTCTGTAGTCAGTGTGGGAAGGAGTTCACAACGACGTATTGGCTTAACAAGCATGAAAATGAGATTCACCGAGGCAAAGCATCGAAGTATTCATGGACAGTGTGTGCGAAGCCATGTCAGTCATGATACGCACTTCAACAACATTTGAGTTGACATTCGGATGAAAAAAAATACACCCGTGAAGTATGTTCGAAGTCATACAAAACCCCATCAATTCTTCGAATACACAAATGCAGCCCTCCGGACGATGGAAAAGGAAAGCATGCCTGTGCAACATGCACCAAAACATTTAAGAAAATGAGGCTGTTGAAACAGCACATGAATAAGCACGATGCTCCCAAATTTTCTTGCCACGTATGTGGAAAAATGTTCAAATGGAGGCATTGCATGAACAATCATATTAAGCAATGTTGTGTGGAAATTTATCAAGAGTTATTCTAACACCCTTTCTTGTAAAACTACAACGTTTGCCACTGTTTCCCTGTTTATTATTTCATTGGTTGAATTGCTTGTTTTTAAGTTGAGTGCCATTTTTTGCTTAATTAACAAAATTCTTATTCAAACCAAAAATCACAATAATTCCTTTAATTTGAGCTTTATCGTCGTTTTAATGATAGTAATCAGGAAATCAACACTGACAGTCTTTTTGAAGTTATTTTTCTCGAATGTAATGAAACTTATAGGCTTGCATCCGTTCTTTTATAAATAGGATGGGAAAAATAGATTTTAATCTTTAAGTTATCACAGTTGATTTTTTAAAAGTTTTTTGTTTACAAGCTGTATGTTCAATATTATGAGTAGACATTCTGGAACTGAGTGTTTGTTTTTGTATACACTTAGTTGTTCTTGTTCTTATTTCCCAATATGTACATTCCAATAATATGCGATTTTGTAATTTTTTCACAAGGACACATAAATAATCAAAACATATGTATACATTGTGTTCGGATTTCGGCATTTTCATTGTTAATATATTTAAAAATATTTTGTGGTGGAATTCATGGAAAGATTTTATATAGTATGGGTTTTGGTGCTAGTTAAGTTTCGTATAAGTGACATAAACCATACATTGATAGCGTCATATACTTTTCTAGTCGTTTAAAGTTGGTATGGAGCCAGAGTGTGCTCACATTTTATTGTGATAAATATCTCCCCATTCCGAACCGCTGTGATTGTCATTACAAATAGTAATGTGATTTTATGTTTCATTATTATTACATTCGTAAATAGTAACACAGTGTGTGTTAATACCGTGAGTCGTGTTCTGAGAAAACTGGGCATAATGCATGTGCGTAAAGTGTCCCAGATTAGCCTGTGCAGTCCGCACTGCTAATCAGGAACGACACTTTCCGCCTAAATTGAATTTTTCCTAAGAAGAGACTTTATTTAAAAGAAAAATGTCATAAAAGCGGAAAGTGTCGTCCCCTATAAGCTTGTGCGGACTGCATAGGCTAATCTGTGACGACACTTTACGCACAAGTATTACGTCGAGTTTTCTCAGAACGCGGCTCCCGTGTTTCTAGTCAATTTACATTTTAATTTATTTTGAATCATTATTTAAATGTTAATAAACGTAACAATAAATTAAGTACATTCTAGTATGTCTTATTTGTATGGAACAGATCATGCGTATTATATGATACAGATTCGAGCATTCATGTAAAACGCAAACGTGAACAGTTTTACCAGCAATGCAATTTATTCAGGAAAAAACGTTAATATTTATAGTTCGCTGTACTTGTCCCGCGGATTTAAGCTACAAAACGGGTAAAACAACTTTTACCGTGTCACACAAATATTAGTTAATATTAATCTCATTCTTATCAAAATTCCGCGAACACTTTAAATAAGAAAACACGGCCTCGATGAATCTTTTTATTATGCACATTATCTGACAAAGCTTTTGCATGATTTCCGGGAGACAAATATTGTTCCCACATATCCGTTGCATTACTTATTCTTTGCTTATACAAAATCATTTAGTTATGATTAAAACAACATTGTTAATACGAATCCCTTTTTAATGTCAATGTCACTTTAAATTAGCTATTATAAAAAGAGCATTATTTGTTTTATTTAGAGTTCTTTTAAATCATTAAATGGAATGCCATGTCTTAAAGAAGGTAGTTTTTTTATTCATTAACGTTGAAGTGTTCCCGAATCGACTGAACGCCTTTCGGAATTCCACCGAGGTTGCTTATCGTTCTCTTCTTTCCTTTGTGCGGAGCCCTTATGTCAAACTCATGGTTTCTGAAACAGAAAGCTAAGTTGTGAGGAATGGGATTGTAACTGCACAAAGGTCCGTATTAGCAAATGTTGAAAGGCTAAAATATAGACTCAGACTGAGATTTTCAATCAATTAATTAGCGATTTTAATGCTTTAATAATGAATGAAAAGTGGTCTTTGTGTAAATCTCTTTATAGTAAATGTGATTTGTGTATGACACGAATTGTAGATGAAATGATAGTTCGATTCTTTTTTTAAGTCTGAGTCTATAATTCAGACGAAAACGTTCATGAATTCAAGCCTTGTTTTTATGTACATATACCAAGTGTGCTTTTTTTAAAAACACCAGTTACTGAAAGTGGGGGTACTGTGCTCACCAGTTATTGAAATGGGGTTTAATTTTCGAATTTTGATGCATATATTGCGATTGCCTGTTGGAAGCATCCTGGTGGTCATAAAAGGTAAGCTATACTGGTTTTTGAGTCCACCTTTCCATAAAAACTGCTGAGAAACCCTTATATATGGCATAAAAATGCATATACAATGAACTGTGTCAATCGTAAACAATGAGAATCTTGTGCATAAAGTCTTCAATAACTTTTGCAATATTGATAATTCATCAATAGAATTTATATTGATGTTAAATGGATATCAGTAGATCATCATGCGCGTAAGTATAATGTCGAATAAGTATCGTAAATGTACAAACCTTTCAAAAACTCCGACGAAAACATTCACAATTCACCCATTAACCGCCATTTTGAACACCAGTTACTATTTTTCTCACTTACGCCACGCCAGTTACTTGCGTACGATCCACCCCCTGTAAAACGCAGCGGTGCGTGATCACTCCATTCATTAAATGGTTCAATAGTAAAATCATTGATCAAGGAAAAGTGACGTTCATTCATTATTAGATAGTCGATGACAGAACAACCGTTATATGAACAAAATGTGTACGTAGTTATTAGTATTAAATATACGACCATTCACAATACCTAGAGATGTAGATTTGCACAGATCTAACAATTTGAAACCGTGACTATTCAGAACATTATCAACCGAGGCCCGTACGGGGATACAATCAGGAACATAGTCAGGGTCATCAAATGAACTATTTACACAAGCATATGGGATAAAATCGCATTTATTACCTATCTATCCTACTGTTAAAATCACCACAAAGAACTACGCATCAGAGTGAATTGAATAGAGAAACATCATTTTCAATTGTATCAAACAAATCAATATTAACAAAATTATTGGCTGGAGAATCTTCGCCCCATATATATGCCCCGTAAAGATAAACATCTTCAACAGTATTAAAAAACAGGTGATCTAATTTAATCCAAATAATAGTGTCATGGTAATTTTTAACTATCTTAATGCCATCTTTCAAATAATTTGTATATAACAAAATAATTCCCCCACTATTCCTTTTGGCTTTACGATTTTGAAATTTCCTATAGAAGTTGTGTGTTACGTAACCATTTACAGAAATATCACTATTACGATCTTAAGACACACCTTAACGATAAATTGTTAAATCCTCTTTCATGTTTGGTTTCAGATCGAAGTTCAAAATGATTTCTGTTCAATATGTGTTGTCATTTGTTATCTCAGATTGCAAAATTATTAAGCAAACGCCAGTAACTTTTAAGTTAATTATTGTAAAAAAATATAAATTTTCAGAAGAACCGAACGATCAACAAGAGTGACTTCTAAATAATCCCTACCTAAACTACTTTGACCTTAAGTCGTATTTAGGAACGGATAGAATCAATTTCGAATTCAGTTGATATATCATGAGTACAATTTTTCTGATTGTTTCATGATGATTTGACAAAAAAGTTGGCTTCTAGATTGTTCGAAAAGTTTCACCCGCATAAGGAAAACGTCTTAGCCCACTGGCACTCATATTTTTCAGTAGACCTGAACTGCTTTCAAACTAAGCAGATATAGCAACCTAGTTTGTTTAAACACAGTTTTGTAATGTTATTTATCCACTTGTCAAAGTTTCGTGAATATTGGAAATCAATATAATCTCTAGAGTGTTAACAATGTACATTAACAATGTGCAAAATGTAATCACAAAAGCTCTCTGTAAGCAAGTGGTGCTCATTAGATCTAATAAGGAGATATGACAGAGCACTATGAACAGGGTTTTAAAGGGATCTTTTCACGTTTTGGTAAGTTGACAAAATTGAAAAAAAGTTGTTTCAGATTCGCAAATTTTCGTTTTATTTATGATATGTGTGAGGAAACAGTAATACTGAACATTTACCATGGTAAAATATAGCCTTCATATGCATCTTTTGACGATTTAAAAATCTGAAAATTATAAAGCGTTTAAACGCGAAACGATTGAATAATTTGGAGAGTTCTGTTGTTGTCGTTATATTTTGTGATACTGCGAGACTTGCTTATATAACGTATAAAATACATCACTCAGTGTATGAGCACGGATGGACAAGTGGTCTAAGCGATAGACTTTACTCAAGGGGTCAGTGGTTCGAGCCCAATTGAGGGTTACTTTTTTTATCTTTATTTATTTTCTTGCTGGAGCTTTTTTAGATCCAATGTTTACAGTTATCAATAGAAAGCATTTAATGACAAACTTCAATACATGCCAAAATCTGTGAAATGGCTCC
Source organism: Dreissena polymorpha (assembly GCF_020536995.1). Classification (NCBI taxonomy): domain Eukaryota; kingdom Metazoa; phylum Mollusca; class Bivalvia; order Myida; family Dreissenidae; genus Dreissena; species Dreissena polymorpha. The sequence goes on along the minus strand of NC_068368.1, from coordinate 10,767,916 downwards.
TTTAACAAGGAACTTCCGAAGATTGTAGACAGCTGATCTATTGATAGTATCATAACTACAACGAAGATTTGCAGATCTGTAACAATTATTGTTAATTTTGTCAATTTACCAACACGTGAAAAGGCACCTTAAAAGAAGAACTTGTACAGTTCTCAAGTAGTGGATGAAGTGTTCGGTTATGACTTTGTATTAAAAACGTTTTCTGCTGTATGTAGAGGGCGAATATTTAATTATAACAATTTTAATTTTATAATAAACAAATGCAGCTTAAAGTTTTTATAGACAGTGTTCGACAATGACTATTCTGAGCAAGATGTTTGTTGTACAGGCATTCTGATTGTGAGAAACGAAGGGATTTTTTTATAATTCAACCATGATTTTTAAGGAGTCCGACAGACTTCCTTGACACAAAAAAAAGAACAAGGAGTTCGAGTCTCATTTCCAGGTGTCTCTGGACCACCGCACTCCCGTTAGCGTCGATCACTGGTGCCGACACTTTTCGCTATTGTGTTATATTTCGTTTAAAAGAAGTATGATCTTGGCGAAGATCCTGTTTATGCGGATAGTGTTTTCCCTGATTATCCTGTGTGGACTGCACAGGCTAATATGGGATGACATTTCCCGCACTTGCATTAAACCCCGTTGTCTCAGAGTAAGTAAGTATACTTGAAGGCCTGTATTTTTCAGGGCGCCGTTTGATGTGAGACGCTGTCTTTATAACAATCCTGGGCGTCTTCAGGGTCGGACATGACGTCAGAGGGAGTGTACTAAAATGAATTATGGGCCGGTCCGAAAATGGAGTTTTCCATTTCAGGAAAAAATCAACATTAAAACACCAGTTGTCAGAAAAGTGTTTTTTTCGTTGTGTTCAATAATAGCTGTGATATTTTTTGTGCTATTTTATGGTTGCTTTTCATCTGGAACGGCATGTATAAAGTCGCAAGTGGTTGTGCAAAGTCATTATAACTTCCATAAACAAAATGTCGCCGATCATTCCCGGAATCTCGGAGATAGTCCGAGTCTCGAAACGGACGAGATTTCGAAAGTCAATCACGGACCCATTTTCGTAAAGGAGCTAAATGTCTCGGTTTCGAACATTGCCGTCAGATCCGAAGTTTTGGAAGTCGGGGAAAATGAAACGATAGACGAAGACGAAGAGTTGTTTGAGGAAGATGACAACTTGAGTTCGGGGTCAGGTATAGACAACACAACGATGGGATTCGAGGAAATCGACTGGAGTGATTCGCGCCTGGATTTGTTGCACATGGTTGGTAAAGGAGTAGGGCCTTTTTTAACCAGGTTTTCCGAAGGAAAAAACTGCTTATTAGATTGGCGAATTTCGGCGGGCTGGCGGGTGGGCGGTCGGGCTGGCGGGCGGGCGGAACAAGCTTGTCCTGGCCATAACTTTGTCGTTCAATGTGAGATTTTAAAATCATTTGGCACATTTGTTCACCATCATTAGACGGTGTGTCGCGCGAAGCAATTACGTTGATATCTCCAAGGTCAAGGTCACACTTTGTGTTCAAAGGTCAAAAATGGCCCCAAATCAGCTTGTCCGGGCCATAACAATGTCATTCATTGTGAGATTTTAAAATCATTTGGCACATTTGTTTACCATCATTGGACGGTGTGTCGCGTGAAAGAAAAACGTCAATATATCCAAGGTCAAGGTCACAATTTGAGTTCAAAAAGGTCAAAAATGGCCATAAATGAGCTTGTCCGGGCCATAACTATCTCATTCATTGGGAAATTTTAAAATCATTTGGCACATTTGTTCACCATCATTGGACGTTGTGTGGCACGAAAGAATTACGTTAATATCTCCAAGGTCAAGGTCGCCACGACTAAAAATAGATTTATTTTGAAACAAAGGGGGTTAATTATAAACAATCAGTTCAGTTTGAGTTGTTTCCCTTTATCAGATGTTTTTTCAAATTGAAAACCTTGTTTTGTGACAATTTGGTCCCTTGTTTATATTGCTCTTGTTCTGGGAAAACTGGGCTTAATGCATGTGCGATAAGGTTCGTCCCATATTAGCCTGTGCAGTTCGCAGGGCTAATCAGAGACGACACTTCCCGCTACATAAAGCTTTATTACTTTATGAAACAAAATCGCCCGCTTTACACACTGAATTTGTATCATAACCTTTATATTGTAGTACGTTTGTGTAAGAAATGTATCTGTTTTGATTTTGTTATATTAATAGACGTTAATGGCTTAAAACGACCGCGCATAAAATTTCAGCGGAAGCCTGATTTCGACCCAAGATTCAAGAATCCCTGTTGGTTCGAACCTCTGACTTCCTTGAACCCGTACGAGAACAACACTTTCACCACGTTTTCCCCTTCCTCGAGCAGGTAGCGACTGGAATCAGTCAGACATATGGGCCTCGTTCTAGGGAAACGGGGCGTAATGCATGTGCGTAAAGTGTCGTCCCTGATTTGCCTGTGTACTCAGCACAGGCTTATAAAGGACGACACTTAACGTCTAAACTGGATTTTCGTTAATATGTGACTTCCTTTAAACAAACCATACAATATAAGCGGAAAGTTTCGTCCCTGATTAGACTAGGCGGACTGCATTTTACGCACAAACATTAAGCCCAGTTTTCCAGGAGCGCGGCTCATATCTGTCGATGAGAATAAAAAAATGTGATTAATTAAATCATCATGACACATCAGAAATCAGTGTATTAATATTTTCCTTATACCAATAATCAACTGAATCAACATCTTTGTCAAGTTATTAAAGACCGATCCTTAAACGACTGTCGCATATTTTCGTATTGTTTAAAGCAAATACTTAAAGGTGAGGAATACTTTGACAACAATCGTGTAATAACTGATGTATACTTATATGTTTTATTTAAAAAAATACTATGTTTATCTTAAGTATGTATGGAAGTACTTATTATTATATTAAGCATACGTGTATGTACAACATGTTTAATATTATCGTCAGCAACTCACCAATTATTTGCAGATTAAGTACAATAAGATGTCTTGAATACTATAGATTTAACATGTTAGCCCATATCCATATTTAATAGCATGGATATGTTTATTCATCTTTCTGAGATAGTATCTAAATGGACAAGCACGTACTTACATATCATTTATTATAACCCCACTCTTTATGAGTATTAAAATATGTACACTTAATGTAAAAGGGCTAAACAACAAAGAAAAACGTTATAAAAATGTTCATAAGGTTAGAAGAAAAGAAATATAATATTTGCCTACTACAAGAAAGTCATTTGACGGACACTGTTATTGAAGCATTAAAGGGATCTTTTCACGCTTTGGTAAATTGACAAAATTGAAAAAAGTTGTTTCAGATTCGCAAATTTTCGTTTTAGTTATGATATTTGTGAGGAAACAGTAATACTGAACATTTACCATGGTCTAATATAGCCATTATATGCATCTTTTGACGATTTTAAAACCTAAAAATTATAAAGCGTTGCAACGCGAAACGATTGAATAATTTGGAGAGTTCTGTTTTTGTCGTTAAATTTTGTGAAACTACGAAGATTGCTTATATAAGGTATAAAATACTTCATATATATATGTACTCGGCGGAATAGCTCAGTATGCTAAAGCGTTTTTACTTCAGGACTCTGGCAGGACTCCAGGGGTCACTGGTTCGAAACCTGGTCGGGGCAATGTTCTTTTCCTTTTTTTGATTTTATTCTTGATTTTTTACTGGAGCTTTTACGATCCAATGTTTACATTAATCGAAATAAAGCATTTAATGAATAAGTTAAAAAATGCCAAAATCTGTGAAAAGGCCCCTTTAAAGCACGAATGGGATGGTGATATTTATCTGAGTGGACATCACACAAACAAACAAGGAATCACATTTCTAATAAAAAATAACTCAAATATAAAAGTCAGCAACTTCAAAGCTATAATACCTGGAAGACTAGCGAGCCTTGACATTACAATACACGAAACACAAATAACATTAATTAATGTTTACGGTCCTAACTTAGATGAAAGTAACCTTTACAAAACACTGCATACCTTTATTAATGACAATTAAGATAAAAATATAATGACTGGCGGAGACTTTAATACCGACTAAATATGAAGCTTTTTTGCCAAAGTCGAGATACATAGTACTGTTTGACAAAAAATATGTTGTTTTTCTGCATGAAACTTGTAGGTGATTGGAATACACGATTCTGCGACATAATCTTATACCACGTTCTGATATACATAATGAGAAAATATGCAATCAAACTAAACAAGTAGTTCAACAACCAGTTAGCTGAGTATCTGCATAGTATGCTAGTATGTATTAAAGTATTTTTTGTTCAACCATAAATGTTCGTCACTGTGAAATTATATGTTTTTTTATGCTCCTTTTGGGGGGAGCATATAGTCGCTGCTTCGTCTGTCCGTCCGTCCGTCCGTCCGTGCACAATTTTTGTCCGGGCTATTTCTCAGAAACAAATGACCGGAATTCAATGAAACTTTATGGGAAGCTTCACTACCAAGAGGAGATGTGCATATTATCAGCGGGTTCTGGTCGGATGATTTTTCACAGAGTTATGGCCCTTTGAAATTTTCCATTAACTGTACATATAGTGCAATTCTTGTCCGGGCTATTTCTCAGAAACAAATGACCGGAATTCAATGAAACTTTATGGAAAGCTTCACTACCACGAGGAGATGTGCATATTATCAGCGGGTTCTGGTCGGATGATTTTTCACATCTGTCCGGGCTATTTCTCAGAAACAAATGACCGGAATTCAATGAAACTTTATGGGAAGCTTCACTACCAAGAGGAGATGAGCATATTATCATCGGGTTCTGGTCGGATGATTTTTCACAGAGTTATGGCCCTTTGAAATTTTCCATTAACTGTACATATAGTGCAATTCTTGTCCGGGCTATTTCTCAGCAGCTAATGACCGGAATTCAATGAAACTTTATGGGAAGCTTCAATACCAAGAGGAGATGTGCATATTATCAGCGGGTACTGGTCGGATGATTTTTCACAGAGTAATGGCCCTTTGAAATTTTCCATTAAATGTACATATAGTGCAATTTTTGTCCGGGCTATTTCTCAGCAACTAATGACCGGAATTCAATGAAACTTAATGGAATGCTTTACTACCAAGAGAAGATGTACATATTATCAGCGGGTTCTGGTCGGATGATTTTTCACAGAGTTATGGCCCTTTGAAATTTTCCATTAACTGTACATATAGTGCAATTCTTGTCCGGGCTATTTCTTAGCAACTAATGACCGGAATTCAATGAAACTTTAAGGGAAGCTTTACTACCAAGAGGAGATGTGCATATTATCAGCGGGTTCTGGTCGGATGATTTTTAACAGAGTTATGGCCCTTTGAAATGTTCTATAAAAAAATTCTTGTCCCCCCCCCCCAACTACTGTGCCCTCGAGACGTTTCCTTTTATCTGAATATATAGTGCAATATTGTGACAAAAAAACCTTTGGGGAGCATCACCCGTCTCCGACGGTTTCTTGTCATATAAAGTGATAAGATAGTGGGCGTATGAATCCTATGATTTCCCATTTTCGTTAAAAGTTAAGATGTACGTTTGACATGTACAGTTTTCGGCGGTCAGTTTTTCCCACCAGTGCCTCGATTTAATGATTTATTGAATCTTTTGCATTGTGTCATGATTATTGTACTTAGAAACGCTTCTAAGAGGACCCTGGATCATCACCGTCATTTAAATTTTTCGCTCGTACATTGCATTATGAGTATTTCACCCTGTATCATTACTAAAGGGCCCTAGAGACGCTGGCTAACCACTGGCGTGTCAATGCCGACACTTACGGCGATGCACCCACTACTGCCACAACGCGCCTCCGCTGCCTCCCGTACTTTCTGATCATCGGTCAACCAAAATGCGGCAGTACGGACCTGTTTTGGAAGATTGCAAAGCATCCGGACATCGTCACGCCGCCTATAAAGGAGCTCCACTGGTGGTCCCGGAACCGCCAAGGTGACTGCATAGTGAAAACTCTGAAGCTCCTTTTTATAGAGAATAAGCCTTCTTTAGCCTCGCTCTGGGAAAACCGGGTTTAATGCATGTGAGCAAAGTGTCGTCCGAGATTAGCTTGTGCACGTGCGTAAAGTGTCGTCTCATTTAGCCCTGTTTTTCCACATTGATGCTATTATTTATGTAACAGTTTCTATGTTTATTCCAAGAATTTTTTCACATACCGTGACAGTTTCGATCCACTATTGGTGAATCTTCATCAGACTGTGACTTTGCGGAAAATGCAGGTCACAGGGCGGGTTTACTGCCGGAATGGTTAAATGATTAAATAAATAAATAATTTCCAAAAACATTCCTGATGAATTTCTTTCGAGAAATTCGACACATTGATGCCCTTTTTAAGCTCGCCTACACCCATAGCTTTTGTATTATATGCACATTTCAGGGGTTTCGCTGTCGATCGCCACTTTCGTAAGTGACGCTATTTTTTTTATCCCCGAAAAAAAAATCGGAGGGGATATAGAAATTGGTCCTGTCCGTCCGTCCGTCCGTCCGGCCGAAACTTTGTCCGGAGCATAACTCTAAGTCTATTCAATGGATTTACTTTAAACTTAGAATATAAACAGATGGCAACTAGGAGAAGTGCAGCAACCAAAAACCATAACTCTATGTACCTTAGTTTTTGAATTATCTCTCCTTTTATATAACTTTAAAGTAAATTTTTGTCCGGAGCATAACTCTAAATATACTGAAGGGATTTACTTGAAACTTAAAATATAAACAAGATGGCAACTAGGAGAAGTGCAGTGACAAAGAACCACAACTCTATCTACCTTAGTTTTTGAATTATCTCCCCTTTTATATAATTTTAAAGTAAATTTTTGTCTGGAGCATAACTCTAAATCTACTCAAATGATTTACTTGAAGCTTGAAATATTAACAGATGGCAAGTAGGAAAAGTGCAGTGATTAAGAAACATAACTCTATCTACCTTAGTTTTTTAATGATCTCCCCTTTTATATAACTTTAAAGTGAATTTTTGTCCGGAGCATAACTCTAAATCTACTCAAGGGATTTACTTGAAACTTGAAATATAAACAGATGGCAAGTAGGAGAAGTGCAGTGACTAAGAACCATAACTCTATCTACCTTAGTTTTTGAATTATCTCCCCTTTTATAAAATTTTAAAGTAATTTTTTGTCCGGAGCATGACTCTAAATCTACTCAAGGGATTTACTTGAAACTTGAAATATAAACAGATGGCAAGTGGGAGAAGTGCAGCGACTAAGAACCATAACTCTATCTACCTTAGTGTTTGAATTATCTCCCTTTATTTAATTTCAAAGTAAATTTTTGTTCGGAGCATAATGAATTATCTCCCTTTATTTGTTTTTACAAATATTATTCTACTCTCTAAAACAAATGTTGTCATACAAGCAAACACATTTCGGCGGGGATTTGGCACTACTGTGACAAGCTCTTGTTAAAGTGGCGCTAAAAAATTTAAAGTGGCGATTTTAAAAAATCAGAAAAATCCTATACGAAAATGTACTGAGAATCAAAAGTCCCTTTCCTAACAAACACTCAGTACTCGGTTTGTCGGCCGGTCGGTTTGTAAGTCGGTCGGTCGGATGATCAGTCAAAATACTTCTGCGTTTCCGTATGATATCTTAAAATAAGTTTCATTTTCCATGATCAGATTCGGTACGCTGAATACTTTGGATGAAAGAAAGACGCCAATTAATTTATGTCAATGACAAATGTCAATGCCACAGACGTTTGTAATATGAAAATGAAAAGGTACAAACTCTATTTTTAGGGTAATGCGGCAAACGTGTTTTTTTCATTATCTTGTTTAATTTCAGGTCGGCGTTTCAACTACATGAAACTCATTCCATTCAGCGACTACATTGACATGTTTGACAACGCCGGTGTGCGCATCTACGAAAAGTTGCTGGACTATATCGATGACGTAGACGATGACCAAATAATTACAGGTGAGTCATGAGTGAAAAAGTTACAACAACAAAGACGTTGATTCGTTTAATTTACATGCAGACCTAAAATAAAGAATACCGTAATGATAATTTCGAGTTCTGGCATTTTACGTCGGATATTGCAGCACAGTATTGAACTATGATACATTCAGCTATAAAACCGACCCTGAATGTAAAATATGCATGTCTTTGATCTCTTTTTAAACCAAGCGCGTATTTTATTTACATTCGTGTTATTTTGCCAATGCGCTGATTTGGTTGATTTCCCTTTCTTTGTTAAGGCACGTACTGCCTTTAGATCAAACGCAAGGTACTTTTGCACATTGTTTCAAAGAATTATTACATGCAAGTCATCCCCTGTATTGTGTTGTTAAGTAAATGCTGCAATCTGTGCTGTAATTGTGAGGACCTCCGTAAATTTTTATTTAAAGTGGAGTAATTTAATACTATGTATTAAGGCGACTAACTTTAATAATACGTTTGTTCTAATTCAGGGGAGGCTATAATTTCGTTCGAAAAGGGAATAACTCTTATAATATGTCTCAACGGGTAGTAACTCATATAATGTTTTTCTAATTCAGGGGAGGCCAGTGTGTCACTGTTTTGGGACAACGGTGAGTGGGACCGATTCCCGGAAAACATGGACCAAACACAGCCGAGATTTATCGTCCCTGACTATATTCATCATTTCATTCCAGATGTCAAACTTATCCTTATTCTTAGAAATCCTGTTGAAAGGTATGTTATATTGATAAACTTTGTATGTACTGCATGCATGTGTTTGACTATATAGACTGCATGGACTCCATTAACTTTGTAAGGCCTGTTTAAAATACGTATATTCTGCGTAAACGTCATATGGATAACAACTAAACAACATAAACAACACATCAACAGATCATAAGCTGTGATAGACAGCTTATTTACTTTGTAGTTAGAGCAGCCAAATGCTTTTCTGAAAGTCAATACACAGTAAGTAAGAGATGGAAACATGCCACGAATTTTCTAAGCCTATTTCAAAATAAATAAATACAATACGCGCATTTAAATAAATTTACCAGAATAAAATAACATTAAAAACAACAGCCTGTGAATAGTCAGATCTCTTAAAATATGTGAATAGGGTTTACAAACAAAACTTCACTGATAAGAATAGTATTACAGGAAATACATGTTCTTGCATTGAATTTAGTAATTTGATATACAATTAAGGTCGTCCAAAATTCAATAAAGCTTGTCATCCGTAATTAGCCTGATCAGAATGCACAGTCTTATCTGTAACGACACTTAACGAATGTGCTTTAATCCCCGATTTATCTAGAGCGCGAATCATTTAACTTGTTCGTCTAGGTCCAGCACTGCTCGCTAAATTTCTTTAATACTTGATACAGTTTTTTCTCATGACAATACCCAAGGTGCAGCGGTTTCAGGGGTTTACACATGGGCTGAAAAGAATGTAAACACACCGTTAAGAACTTTATTTTTAGTGCATAAAAGACCGTTTTTCTTGCAGTGTGTGCCGATATTTTAAGATTTAAGAATTAATCTTTGAATAAGTTTAAAATCGGTGCCAAAATTTCACGTCGCGTGTTGCGTAACTGTGTAAATGAATAATGAATACACTATTTGTTTTGTCCAAAAACACAGGCTTATTTAATAAAGTAAATCGGATGTATTTCGTTGCCATAAGAAGCACGAAACACTGTATTTTATGCACTTCTTAAAAAACTTGAGAACAATATTAAAAAAGTTATTTGATGTACAGCTGCACTAACCGGTGTGTTAACACCCATTAAAGTTTAATGGTGAAGTCACGTGATCATTCACCCTGATACCCTGTTCACTGTAACAACCCAACCTATGCTTTGACATTGTCATATAAAGGCAGTGAACAAATTAATACATTTATTTGTATGATCATACTTAACATATCTGTGCAGAATATGATCCAATATTGTCACATTCAATTTTTATTTCTTGAATGATGCGATTGATGTAAAACGAGGATTCAGAAAATGAGACGCGTAAAGCAGTGTTTTTTCACCATTATTGAAATGGGGTCGAGTCCCCTTGGATCGGGAAAATTTGCAGCGTTTTGACTAAAATTGCAAAATTAGTGTTGTTGTTGTTTTGCTCAAACAAATGCTTCAAAATTAAGAATACAAGTGTTTTCAGTATTATATTTACTAAGGTTGAACTTAAATGGATGGGAGATGAACAAAATATTGAGATCTAAAAGAAATCTTTTTTTTTTTTGGGGGGGGGGGGGGGGGGGGGTAACCATCCTTTGGGAATTTTTAGCTCCCATTTTGGAAAAATAAGTTCTTTTTCCATTGGGAATGGGGCCGATTACCGGAACCGATTTTGAATGATATAAAACACATACTGAGAGAGCCTGTCAGGATCCAACCTGTGGAATGAGTGTTGTTTGTCAAACACATATTCTTATATTTACATTTCGTTCCAGGATGTATTCCGATTATCTCTACTTCCATTCCACAAACAAGTCCGTGGATGATTTTCACGAGGCGGTGAAAGATGCCGTGGATTTGTACAGCAGCTGTGTTCAAACGAACTCTCCGAGACAGTGCGTGTATGACCCAGCCTTGGGCAATAAAGCCAGGGTAAGCTTACTCTGTGAAAAGGGGGTTTTCTGCATGTGCGTAAAACCCCCAACCCCCCCCCCAATTTTTTTTAAGCATCATCTAATAAATTACCACACCCCACATTATACCCCCTCTCACCCCCCCCCCCCTACTCCCCCCCACCTCCCCCCCCATTTTTTTTTGTTTTTTAACATCATCTAATAAATTACCACACCCCACATTATACCCCCCTCTCACCCCCACCCCCCTAATCCCCCCCCAATTTTTTTTTTATTTTTTTCCTTTTTTTATTTTTGAAAGCTCGTCTAATAAATTATTGAATATGAACAATTTTCCCATGATGGCTTACGTTATACTGTCAAGCACTCGAATAGTCGAGCGCGCTGTCCTCTGACAGCTCTTGTTTATTATCTTCCTGTTTTATTCATTTTATACACTCGGATTTCTTCGCCAAAAAGATTTGGCGGTGTGTCAGAGTTAGCTTTTGTTCAATTCTTATTGCATATGCGTTAAATGTCGTCCCAGATTAGCCTGTACAATCCGCACAGGCTAATCAGGGACGACACTATCCGCTTCAATGGTATTTGCCTTTGTTGAAAGGAAGTCTATTTTTTAGCGGAAATCTAGTTAAGGCGGAAAGTTAGTACCTGAGTAGCCTTTGCGGACTGCACAGGCTAATATGTGCTAATATGTGATATACGTAAGCATGTTATGTTATTTCAGGTGCGTTTACGGGTCGGCATGTACTCAGTGTTTCTGCGAGACTGGTTACGGCTATTTCCACTTAGTCAGTTCCACATTTTACGCCTTGAAGACTATTCAAGAGAACCAGTCAACTACGTAAAAGAAGTTTACCGCTTTCTTGGCTTGAGTGTGTATTTTTCTTATTATTAAGAGTATGAACACCGATTTATTAATATGTTTTAAATAGCTGGCAAATTATAAAGCGTTTATAACGATGATATGTAGTTGTGTCTTACATTTACCGACAGCACAGTTTCGTTAAAGTTTTCATCATATAATTGACGACAGCAAACACGCACAGTATAATGACGTCATTTTGTTAATTCGCATGCTCTTCAATTGAATTTTCTTTTAATCGCCTCATTAAACTTCCCTTATATTATCTTTTTGCTTTGCTGCCATTTTGGAACTCTCAAAAGACGCCGAAAACACTTTTGATCTCGAAAAGATAATCTACAAGTTGCGCACGAACATGCGCGCATTTTTATGTCGAGTGAGCATCATTATACGGAAACATGAAAATCGTTTTCAGGAGAAATTCCGTCGGCAAGGGAGAAGCTGTTGGTGACGTCATCGACGTCGAATGTCAGGAAGCAGTCGGACCGGGCTCTCGGAGATATGTTATCGGAGACTCGGGCGCTCCTACTGCAATTTTACAGACCTTACAACGAGGAGCTGGCTGCCATGTTGTCTAGCAAGCGATACTTGTGGGCAGACAGCTGAGAGCAGTAGAGCGAGTCGGAATCTATAAAGAGATTTAAGTAGTCGGAAATCTCTATTGACGGCAATAGAGCCTGTTGAATCTAAAAATAGAGCGCAAGATACTTTATTATGCGCCGGGATCTAAAATTGGATGTTGCGGTCGGAATCTAAAAATGTCTTTTAATTAAGATATTGATACATGTCAGCATTCATTAACGAGGTTTAACGTTGGAATAAGAGTAGACATTTTAGCATTGAAATCTAATATAAAGAATTTTTAGGGTCGGAATCTAAAACAAATTTTAGGCTCCAGACTTTGACAATATATTGCAAGGGTCGTGTCTCTAAGAAGATTTTTCTATCGATTATATCTCTGTTATCGTAACTTATCGGAATCTAAAGCAGAGGCTTATCAGTGCCAACACTTTACGCTTTTATTTTATTTTTGGTTAAAGGATGTCTCTTCTTAGCCTAAATCCAGTCTAGGCGGAAAGAGTCGTCTTTGATATACCTGTGCGCACTGCACAGGCTGATATAGAGGACGCCACTTAACGCTCATGCAATAAATCCTGTTTTCTCTGACCAAGACTCATGTGTTTGCTATAAAGGGTCTGAGTTGAGGCAAAGTTTTGGACACTGTTTTGAAATTCATAAAAAATGCAAAATAGTGACTTCATTCATTACCACCTAACACTTTATACATCGAATACTTTTATCTTGCATATAAGTTTGCTAATCATTTATCTCCTGAAGAATTCAACATTTTTACATGTGTTCACAGAAAAGGTAATGATATGGTGTTGATCATTGCTATATTCCTATGTGTTGATTTAATGTTACTGTGATCGAAATCGCATTTTGGGGTTGAAGCAACCATGACATGTGCAAATGCCCAAAGTATTCATAAAGTGACCATCTTACTCCATGTCGACAGTACGCAATTGTTGAACTAAATAGGTTTTAAAATGGTAAATAAAATATGTTCACGTTTCCGTTTTATTTTGATTTATTTTTCATATATAGTTATATGTTATATTAAGCACCGCAGTTTTCATATGATTCGAAGTTCAACTGAAAGATAAGTAGAAGGTATTCCGATAATTATTTTGAACAATTGGCTGTGCTATTTTGGAGAAACACCATATTTATTTCGTTAAAAGAGATATTAAATTTACGATCTTAGAAACTCAGTATTTTGAGCATGCTTCAAAATAAGCCGTTTTATCTGTTTGTGTTATGTTAATTTTGTTAGCTTTCACCATCATTGTCATTTTCACGTTTGTTAAGTAATAATAAAAATATTTTAAAAAATATAAATATAATAATACAATTATGGAGAGAGCGTTCTTTGTTGTATTTTTACCACTGTGTAAATTTATTTTACCTTTATTATTTTATTTTATTTATAATTGTCTCAATTTTAGGTATATACACTATTATGAAAACATTATTTTTTGTATACTGATATCCTTTGTTTTTTAAAGTCATTTCAGTGATGTACACTTTATAATATTTATGTTTCAAACAGTGAAGATTAATATGTTTTCTGGTTCCAAAACTAATATTTAAATGAAGCAGATCGTCAAAGTTTCCGACTCAATTTGTGAAATGGCGCCATTATTTTGACGCCTTTAATGTATTAATTGTGATTATTTCCAGTTAAACCTTTTCATAATGCAAACAAAGACATAGCAATGACACGGACATGTCTTGGTTCGAGAAGATTATCATTTTACTTCAGCAATTGATTTTGCTTTGCCATTTGGTAAACATCGATAGTATAATAAATATAAATACATTAATTTAATATTAAGTAAAATTTTCAACAACGGCTTGTTAAGCATTAAAAGGATTCACATGTTTTTTGTTTTGGCAGCTTTAAACTTGTGCATGTCGTATATTATGTTTTATATCAATAACTGTGTGTCTATTTCAAAAGGTCAAGGTCACGCTTTGATAGAGGTCAATGTTGCAATAAGGTCAGAATGCAGTTGTCCGACTGTTCATCACTGGGTATAGTTTTATATTGTTGCAAGATTAACTAACGATGTGTCTTGCAATACATTTGATAAACTTTTGAACGAACTAGTATATAACTAATGCGTTTAGATGTTACATGACAAAAAGGGTAATAAATATTTAGTATTATTTATGTATAAGAAAACGTTATTAAAATATATATTAACACTGTTTTGTTAAGTACATATTTCATTAATTTGTATTATCCAAAGTACGAACACCATTCAAATTATAATATTGCTTTATTCCACTGATATTATCTGTTGTGTATATACATATTTTATTTTTGCACAAGATCTCAGTTACTTTTTTTATTTATCTTGAAATTAGTAACAACATATATGTTATTTTATCTGTGTATACACAAACCAACGTTTGTGATGGTTGTATATATATGTAATTAATATTATATAAAATCCATGACATGTTTTTTTGCTTAACGTTTTCTATGTGAAATATAATTTACAAACGTATCCAGTGTTTTTTTTATCTCTTGCATTAAATCAATTCTTGAAATCAAAAACCGGTATTTTTTCTATTTACGCAATTATTTTAAAAAGTGTTTAAATATGAACTAGATTGCCATTTATACGGTTTAAAAAAGTTAAAAATAATTGTTTGTTTTATGAAGGTTGAACATACAAGTATGTAACACTTAGAAAATAGCGAATATTTATAAATATTTTATGCTTATGAAAGAAATATGAACATTTTAACTGTTCGCATGTCTGCTTGTATTCAGTGAGTAAATGGCGTGTCAAAACACACATAATATAAACATATTGACTCATATTTACTTATTGAAGAGAAATGTTTGACAGTCTAAACAAAGCAAGGACCCGTCTTCATGAACAACAAGGTCACGTCACGGGTAGTAGATATAGATATACATGTAATTTTGCGCTTACATTAGAATTATCGAAAACGCGGATCAGAGTAAAGGAATGCCACACGATATTTAAATGTACTGGTCCCTTGATAAAAAGGGCCAACGTGCTCCCGTCGACTCCAGATTTTTTATCTATAATAGGGCCGTGCTCTGTGAAACAGGGGTTTAATGCATTTGCGTAAAGTGTTCCAGATTATCCTGTGCAGTCCGGATAGACTACTCAGGGACGACACTTCCCGCCTTAACTTAGTTTTGCTAGTAGAAGACTTTCTTGAAATGAATAATATAAAAGGCGTAAAGGTCGTCCCTGATTAGTCTGTGCGGACTAAGTATTTCTACATCAACACAATTGTGTATGTGGGTACGAAAATTTTTGGTAGTAAAAAAATGGGTACGAAAATTTTGGGTACAGAAATTATGTCAAAAAAAAATTGGGTACGAAAAAAGATTTGGTCACGAAAACAAATTTGGGTAGGAAAAAAATTGGGTAAGAAAAAAAATTGGTACGAGCAAAAATTTGGGTACGAAAAAAAATGGGTACGAAAAATGTAGGGTACGAAAAAAATGGGGGTACGGGGAAGTAGTACCCGTGGGGAACTTGATCCATTCAGCGAAACTGGGAGGCGGGTTACATTCTCGATCAAATATAACAAGAAATATCTTTAAAAAGATATTCGACGTGTATTTTCTGTACCACTTATCTTAAAAAAACGTTTTGTTACAGTAAAACGTTTGTGGGTTATAACATTACGTTTCAGCATATAAATTCAAAACTTGACATGCTCTTTAATTACACCATGCTCCTTAATTTCACATTTATATCATACCAAACTGTATATTTCGTTGTTTCCTTTCCTAAGTTAATGATGCTATGTGTACGGACGTGATTTCCCATGCCCATGTTCTCTTTTGATTATTGTTTTTTTTCTCTAATTCAATAAGCTTAGGCATGTTTGTTCGTTAAGTACGGCAATAATTTCATGATGATTCCCGAAAGTAGGTATGAGCACATAGTCGTAAGAGCACTTGAATATGTGAGTTCGCCCATGAACACATGGTAAGGTTAACTAAATCTCCGCGATATGACCAAATATGTGTTTAAAACAGCAAACAATGTCCAACAAACGAATGCATTATCAAACATAGCATGTGCACTGATGTGGCTCTGTAATTTCTGTTTGAAAAGATTATTAAATATGCAAAATGAGAAAGCACGCATAAGAGCGAGTTTCACATATACCGTAAGGCTATTATGCTGTTTATATACCATAGTCGGTACAACGTTTACAAATGGCAGGTTCGAAATAATTCGTTTTCTTTACACTCATGATCGCGTTGAAAGTTAATTATACACATTTTAATTCGCAATTTATTACCTGAATCACGACAAATGTCAAATACAATACAGAAAATGCATAGTTGTTTCATTGATCTATAAACATATAATGGATTGAATATAACTGATTTAGAATTAACGTTTTTAAACTATTATTAAATCTTTTTCCCCAGAATATGCTGTCCTATTTATAGCTGAGCTTCCTATACCTTTATCAATGATAATCAGGTATGCCGAATAGAAAAATCGAGCTATCTCAATCGGACTGGCTCGGTCTTTTACGTAGGTCGCCATTGTGAAGAATTTTTTTATGGTATGATAACTTAGATGAGCTGCTTCGCAGCATCGTCAAAAAAAGTGAAAAAGAGTATAACACGGCGAAAAATAACTGTCTCGGCATAGCCGCCGTCATCTTGATTATCACGTGATTATACCCTCTGATAAATGGGTACAAATGTGTATTGACTACATACTGCTCCGAGTATAAACGGACAACTTACATCCCAGTGATGCCCGATGGGTTATTGTCGGCTCGGGTACTACTTAAATGTTCCCCGGTTACTCTTAAGTATACTTAAATGTACCCCGGGTACGTTAAATATACTTACACGTACCCGGCAATTTTAGACTGTACACGAGTTTTATTTCTGCCCAAAATCCGATGTCTTAAAACGCGCTACGGAATACGAAACTAAATTCTCTTTGAACAAAACCTGCCTCAATATGCTGTTAGAGTACGGGTTTCGATATTTAGCCCATTTTTCAGAATATTTACATAAATATAAACATAATTGCTTTGAAAATATTAGCCAACAACGATCAATTTAGTGATAGAATTACCGGTTACGCTTCAATATATTTTTCGTACACGGTGTACATTTACGTATACTTAAGAGTATCCGGGGTAAATTTAAGTAAATTGCAGTCGTGAACATATTAGACAATAACATCGAAATCATTAGCAATAACATCAAGGATGACCTACTGTCATCGGCTGAAGAAGTGCTGAGGAGAGAGAGAAGAAAGAACAAGCAATGGGTGACGCCGAACTCGTGGACCTTTGTGACAAAAGAAGAGAGCTTATGCATGATAAGTACACCAGCCTGGACTATATGACAAAATACCAGAAAGCGAACAGAGAGGTAAGGATGAAATTGAAAGAGGCCAGGGAGGAATGGATTAAGGAACAATGTATCATCATCGATAAAGAAATTACCACAGGCAGAAGTAAGAAGGCCTACAGTACCCTCAAGACCCTCACGAAGCCCAGTCACCCCAAGGCCAGTGTTATATCAGACGCTGACGGGAATCTCCTTATAGTGGCACAGTCATGAACAGATGGGGTGAATACTGCAGTGACCTCTACAAATATCCGCTCCAACCGGACTCCAGTCTCCTTCAGAACGATCCCACACCAGGCGCGGACGACGAAAGTCCGATCAACTTAAGGCAGAGGTGGAGGAGGCAGTGCGTTGTCTTGAAGCAGAAAAACCTCCGGGAGTGCGGAAGTGGATACCGTCCTTTCCGAGCTGATAAAGCACGGAGGAGAGGCATCGACTGTAGCATTGACGGCACCATGCCAAAAATCTGGGAGGAGAAGAAGTGGCCCAAGGAGGGGACCCAGTCAAAAGTCATACCCTTTCCGATAAGTTGTGCGAGAATTACCGCACCATCTGTCTAATCAGTGATCCCAGCAAAGTAATGCTACGCATCATATTTAATCGATTGAAAAGTAACGCGGAGGAACTGATGGCCGATGAAAAGGCTGGATTCAGAGCTGGGCGGAGCACAGTGGAACAGATCTTCAACTGCAGAATCATCATTGAAAAACATCAACGTGACCTCTCCCACAACTTTTCTGACTTTTAAAAAGCTTTCGACCGCGTGTGCCAGAATAGCCTATGGCATGCTGTGAGATGATTTAACATTGACGAAGGGCTGTTGCAAGTCATTCAAGAACTCTACGGAAACGCCACAATTGCAGTACTTCTCAACGAACGGCAGTGGAGACTTTCTTAGGACATCATTGGGCGTCCGTCCTGTTCAACATTTTCCTTGAGCAGATAATGTAGGAAACTCTCCATGACCACCACACCTCTATTTTCATCGGTGGAAAACCCATCTCCAACTTGGGAGTCGCTGATGACAGTGACATCACCATTAGTGAACATACAGATCTCACTTACAGACTCTATGGAAGAGCAAGAGCATACTGGATGGAGGTCAGCACGGAGATTTCGTAGAGGTGAAAGCACGATCAATACCAGCACAGACATCACTATGAACGGCAAGACGCTAGAAGAAGTGACCAGCTCCAAGTGCTTGGACGCAACCCTGTCCAAGGATGGTACCAGAACCGCTGAGGTCTGAATAAGAATTGTCATGGAAACGGCAGCGATGTTCAGACTGAGCAGGTTTTGGACAAGCAATTCTATCAGCATCCCCACCAAGTACATGCTCTACAAGTCCCTCGTAGTCTCCATCCTACTCTACGGCTACGATAGCTGGACCCTTCACGCGGACACAGAACGCAGGATACAGGCATTTGAACATAAATGTCTGGATGTTGTCTATCAAAAAATAACATCACATTTACCTCATTTCGACATAGATCTACTGATAATTCAGAAGGTATAAATTCTAGGTTGAGTTAAACAATCGTGATCCATCAGCTCTCTCTGGACTCCTCCGCAAGATTTATGGAATAAATCGTCTGCTGATCCAGAGTGCGAGTTAAAAAGACGCGTTATGTAATATTAAAATGCATACCGATTTGGTGGGCAAGAGACCAAGCGGTTTTGAAAAACTTATAATGCAAGCAGTTTGGGTGGTGAAGAGGCCAAGCTTTTTTTTAGCTCACCTGGGCACAACATGCTCATGGTGAGCTTTTGTGATCGCCTTTTGTCCGTCGTCCGTTGTGCGGCGTCAACATTTTCCTTGTTAAAGGCCACATTTATTGTCCAATCTTCATGACATTTGGTCAGAAGATTGGTCTGAATGATATCTGGGATGAGTTCGAAAATGGTTACGTTTGCTTGAAAAACATGGCTGCCAAGGGGAGGGGCATTTTTCCATATATGGCTATGGTTAAGTCTTGTTAAAACTCTAGAGGCCACATTTATCGTCGGATCTTCATGAAACTTGGTCAGAAGATTAATCCCAATAATATTTTGGCCAAATTCGAAAATAATGCCTGGTTTGTTGAAAAACAAGGCCACATTTATTTCCGTTCTTCATGAAACTTGCTCAGATATTTGTCCCAATATCTCGGATGAGTTTAAAAATTGTAACTTTTGCTTGAAAAACATGGCTGCCAAGGGGCGGGGCACTTTTCCTTACATAGCTACAGTAAAATCTTGTTAACAATCTAGAGGCCACATTTATTGTCCAATCATCATGAAACTTGGTCACAAGATTCATCCCAATAATATCTTGGAGAAGTTATAAATGATGCCGGTTGGTTGAAAAAGATGGCCGGCAGGGGGCGGGGCATTTTTCCTTATGTGACTTTAGTAAAACCTAGTTAACACTCTAGAAGCCAGATTTATTTTCCGATCTTCATGAAACTTGGTCAAAAGATTTGTCCCAATGATATCTTGGATGAGTTTGAAAATGATAAACCTTTGCTTGAAAAACATGGCTGCCAAGGGGCGGGGCATTTTTCCTTATATGGCTATATTTGGCTATGGTAAAATCTTGTTAACACTCTATAGGCCACATTTATTGTCCAATCTTCATGAAACTTGGTCAGCAGATTCATCCCAATAATATCTTGGACGATTCAAATATGACGCCCTTTGGTTGAAAACATGGCCGCCAGGGGGCGAGGCATTTTTCCTTATATGGCTATTGTAAAACCTTGTTAACACTCTAGATGCCACATTTATTTTCCGATCTTCATGAAACTTGGTCAGAAGATTTGTCCGGATAATATCTTGGATGAGTTCGAAAATGGTTTTGGTTTATTGAACAAACATGGCCACCAGGGGGCGGGGCATTTTTTGTTATAATGCTATATGTGGCCTTTGTAAAACCTTGTTAACACTCTAGAGGCCACATTTATTTCCAATCTTCATGAAATATGGTCAGAAGATTTGTCTTATTGATATTTTGGATGAGTTCGAAAATGGTTACGTTTGCTTGAAAAACATGGCTGCCAAGGGGCGGGGCATTTTTCCTTATATGGCTATAGTAAAATGTTGTTAACACTCTAGAGGCCACATTTATATTCCGATCTTCATGAAACTCGGTCAGAAGATTCATCTCAATAATATCTTGGACGAGTTAAAAAATGATGCCGGTTGGTTGAAAAACATGGCCACCACGGGAGCGGGGCATTTTTCCTTATATGGCCATAGTAAAACCTTGTTAACACTTTAGAGGTCACATTTGTTCTCCGATCAACATGAAACTTGGTCAGAAGATTTGTCCCAATGATATCTTGGATGAGTTCGAAAATGGTTTTGGTTGCTTTAAAAACATGGCCACCAGGGGCAGGGCATTATTCCTTATATGGCTATAGTAAAACCTTGATAACACTCTAGATGCCACATTTATTGTCAAATCTTCATGAAATTTGGTCAGAAGATTGGTGTCAATGATATCTTGGATGAATTCGATATTAATTATGTTTGCTTGAAAAAATGGCTTCGAAGCGGCGGGGCATTGTTCCTTATATGGCTATAGTAAAACCTTGTTAACACTCTAGAGGCCACATTTACTGTCCGATCTTCATGAAACTTGGTCAGAAGATTTGTCTCAATAATATCTTGTTATCTCAGGTGAGCGACTTTGAGCCTTTTAGGCCCTCTTGTTTAGATACGATATAATGCATGCTGATTTGGTAGTCAGCAGTTCGAGTTGTTTTCGAAAAGTTAACATGCAACCTGTTCTGGTGGTTAAGGTTCCAAACTGTTTTAGAATATTTAAAAAATGCATGTCGTGTTGATGGTAAAGAGTCCGACCAGTTTTTGGAACACTTAAAATGCAAGCTGTTTTTGGTGGCGAGTGGTCCAAGCTGGTTTAGAAAAGTAACAAATATAGCTGCTTTTGATGTCAACAGTCCGAGCTTTTGTGTACAAGTTAAAATGCAAGCTGTTTTGGTAGTTAAGTTCACAATTTTGTGGAATATTTAAATTGCATACCGTTTTGTTTATAAAGATCCAAAGCTGATTTGGATTTGTAAAAAAAATACATGATATTAACTTGGCAAAATTGCAAGCGTTTTTTTGGAAAACTTACTATGCAAGCCTTTTTTGCTGTTCTGAATCCATGCTGTTTCACAAGTCTGTAATTGGGGATAAAAGCGTATTAATTTGTGTATTATCAATTGTCTCTTTTTCTTGTCACAGTCAAAATTTATGAAGGAAGATTTTAAAATTTCTGCTCAGTAATGTTGGATCCAGTAAACCTATGTACCTTTTGCATAAATATGTATTAAACGTTTGAAAACAAAACCAAACAAGGGCTGTTTGTAAAACATGCATGCCCCCTATATGGGCTGTCAGTTGTAGTGGCAGCCACTGTGTGAATACGTTTTTGTCACTGTGACCTTGGCCTTTGACTTAGTGACCTGAAAATCAATAGGGGTCATCTGCCAGTCATGATCAATGTTCCTATGAAGTTTCATGATCCTAGGCCTTATTATTCTTGAGTTATCATCCGGAAACCATTTTACTATTTCGAGTCACTGTGACCTTGACCTTTGACCTAGTGACCTGAAAATCAATAGGGGTCATCTGCCAGTCATGATTCACAGGCAGCAGTATCATAAATTTGCCCCCCCCCCCCGTGACCCCCCCCCCCCCCCGAGCTTACCCCAGGGGTTTCAGATTGTTAAATGTACACCTATTGTGTATGGTTTGACTTTTCAACAACGAATATTGACAAAAATACAGTTTTAAAAAATAACCCTCGTATTATATATACACAAGGTATGAAACGCACTATATGACTATTGCTGAAAGATTGTGGAACACTGGACGTGACCCTTTTCATCGAAAACATAGGTCCCTGAAACACACATGTTCCCATGCAGTTGCCGACAAAATCCAACTGGATTCGTTAAAAGACAGTAAAAGCAACGTGATTACACAACTAACCGATCTCCTGCTCGGCTAATAACTTTAATATTCAATTAAATTTGACTTTCTCGCTATATGTCACTCGGTGTTTCATCTACACATGTACACCATTTAAATTTTATAACGCGTCATCTGGTTGGTTGTTCTCATTGTGTTGGCCAATGATATGGCGTTTTAGAACCGATTATTCGATCGACAAAATATGACAGCAAAACACAGACATGTAGCAAGGGTCGAATTTAATTGAATATTAAAGTTATTAGCCGAGCATGAGATCGGTTAGTAGTGTAATCTCGTCGCTTTTACTGTCTTTTAACGAATCCAGTTGGATTTTGTCGGCAACTGCATGGGAACATGTGTGTTTTCGATGAAAAAGGTCACGTCCAGTGTTCCACAATCTTGATCAACGTTCAAAATTGAATATTGGCGTGTCTGTTGTTTTATTTGCTATGTTTAAAAGTTAACTGATCGACATTTTAAATGTTGGCAAACCAAGATGTATATTGTGTGCAAAGGTCAAGTTCACATTTAGAGATCAAATGTTACTATCAATTTGCTGCTAGTTGTAACAATAACTTGAAAATATCTTGAAGGAGTGTATAACTCAAACATTTGTCTTAATATAATATCCCACACATAAACCTGATGTTTAGGCGATGGTCAAACACTCCATTTGCAAAACATGCACAGTTTCAATTTTTATAAGACATTTAATGCATACAAAAGTTAAAATCTTATAAAACAAAATAACAACTTTAGCAAATGCAAGCGAGGTTAAAATAGCAAAGTTAAGTAATAACAAAATAAGATGTATGTTTGACATACCAACATTTCTGTTGTAAAGATACTTTCATTAAAACATAATCATAACAGAGATATATAGGTTAATAAAAGCCTGGTTAAGTAATTACCCTTTAACCCTGATCCCTTAAAAACATTTATTTTTAAATTGTTACAATTGTTGTGCAACTTTGCAAAATATTATTGGTTTTACCTTATCTGTCAAAGAACTTTGTATTTTCTGGTTTAAAAAGAACAGAAATGCTTATCAGTGGAATACATGAGTTATTTAACAACTTTTTTAACATTACTGCATGAAAATTTTTGGTCTTACAGAGACATACAGAAATCTATGCTCGAATTCAGAGCACATAAATAGCTCTACCCAGTATCTTTGTTCTTGAAAAATAAGTTGCTAATCCATAATTTGATTGTAACATGACAAATCTTGCAATCTGCCTTTTGCTTTCTGTCATAGAATATACAGGCTATTAAAGATAAAGAGCTCATAAACATGTATATGTTGAAATATACACTACTTTGCAGAAATCGTTTATATTTCTTTTTAAAGGTCATTCTACCATTCACAATATAAAAACGCATCAACAGCAATAAAATGTATAATTTTAATAATAGAGTTCCTGTGTGATATCTATTGAAAATAAGCTTGTATAGAAATGTATTTTTTGTTTGTACCAATTAGCATTTTCTTACAAACAATATAAAAATGCATTTCTTAAAAATGTTCATATCTGTAAATGATTAAAAAAAATTGAATTACATACTTTTGATAAGTCCTTTTATAAGAATAAAAGCAACTGTTATAAGGTAAATAAATTATACAAAAATATATATTATAGATTGTTTATTTACATTTTTATGATGAATGATGAGTTTAAATTATGAAATTGTAAACATAAAAATATTAAGTATATAATTTTTATAAGTATTTTATGTTCACAACTAAAACGTCAACATCTACAATCAGGCCTGTGATGTTTGGTACTTAAAAAGAGTTGAGTGTAACCTGTTGTTCCCTGTCGTACATTTCTATATATGACAATTTTTTTTAATTTGTAATTTTACCAAACTGTGAATAAATCCCTTTAAATGCAATTGGTTGCTCAATAATAGTCAGAATTTTTCATGATATCTCGATAATAAACTTAAATGTGACAAAAACACAGCAATGTATGTTTGAAGCAATATAAAAAGTATTGTATATCTTCCAAATAGTCCATCAATAAACTTACAGGATTGGTCATAATATGAAGGCTCATGGACCAGTCTGTTTTTTGATGGACAATGTATGATCATATACTTATTAGGTTGTATTTCTTGACATTTTCATACAGATCAATGATAAGCACCCGTCGTTTGTAAGATCTGGAAAAATAATAACCCTTTGGTTTGAACAGGTAACATCAATAAATAATGGTTGGTGTAATAGTTAACAAGTAGCAACACCAATTAATGTTGGTTTAATAGTAAACATGTAACAACAACATGCAATTAATTATTGGTGTAATAGTTGGCAAGTAACAGCAATTATAAAGTAAAGGTCGTTGTAATAGAAAACAAGTAACAGTTGATAGTTATACCATGTACATACTATAGTAGTATGGTGATATAGTAAACAATGAACAGCAACAATTAATATTTTCTAATTTGGTGTAATAGTAAACTATTAACAGCAATAATTAATTCTTGGTGTAATAGTAAACAAGAAACAGCAATAATTAATTCTTGGTATAATAGTAAACAAGAAACAACAATAAATTATGGTTGGTGTTATAGGAAACAAGGAACAGTAACAATAAATAGTTGATATTATAGTAAACATGTAACACTAATAATTAATGGTTGGTGTAATATAATAAAGAATTGTTGGCGTGTAATAGTTCAATACAAAATGACCAAATACCCCGGTATAGTTAGTATGCAGAAGTTTCTTTTTTTAGGTCAAACATGATACATTTATCTTTTGA
The DNA here is from genome assembly GCF_020536995.1 of Dreissena polymorpha. Classification (NCBI taxonomy): domain Eukaryota; kingdom Metazoa; phylum Mollusca; class Bivalvia; order Myida; family Dreissenidae; genus Dreissena; species Dreissena polymorpha. Next base: position 10,742,790 of record NC_068368.1, on the reverse strand, counting down.
GGTCAAAAACAATATTTTTTTCTGAAAATAATTCAATATACGGGCTCTAAAAACAGTGACAACATATTTTGCCTATCCTTTTATTAAAAGTTTTAAACAAAAACTAAAACATGATTTTTTTTAATGAAAGGCTGAGATACATGTTGTATACTATGCATATAGCAAAGTGTTTATCTCCGAGTTTTAATTTTAATAGTAGACGCGTGTTTTACATGGTTGCGCATTACACACAATAGAACCGTTGTCTCTATGATACCATCTCTGCACATAAATAATATTTGCAAAAACAAAAATAATTTGCATAGTTTTTCCAAGCGTCCATGCAATGGGTTCTTGACATAATAATATTAAGATGAGAAAATGAATATATACAATAACAATTTGTTTTTAAGTTTTTGGTAGAGATTTCACTAAAGTGGTTTGTATGGTTTGGTTGAGTACAAGTCGACTTTTCTTGAAGGTGTTAACTATTTCTAGTAGAGAAGGAAATGTCTGAAAAAGAGAAACATAACATTTGTAGAAACAACAAACAACAATATTTGAAAAAGAAAAAACGGGGTGTGTGTCAATAGGAAACAGATGCCTTCTTGTTCCACTTCTAAACAAGTAATTTATTGAACCATCTTCAGATATCCCTCACCCATTATTGTATGCTTTTGTCAGATTGATTTAATACAGGATGTGATAAAATGTGCTGACACATTTTTGTACAAATGTATATGATGTTGATGTGGTCTATAGGGAGATTTCAGTGATTTACACATTATAACTGTAATTGTTTCACTGTAAAACAAAGACATTTTTGACACTATGTAAATGTTTTAAAATTCAGCATTTCCCCCAATATTTTCTCCAGTTTTACAATTGTAAAATGTAAACAAATGTTGCAAAAGTATTTAACAAAAAGAACTTTATTGGTATTGATTTTTATTCACTCAGATTATAAAAAAGTTCCTCTTATGCACCCAGATCATTCAAAAATAGTTCCTCTGATTATATCAAATCATCCACAAATTCCTCTTTTATTTAGATAATAAACATAGCTCCCCTTATTCATGCAGATCATAAAAATAGTTCTTCTTATTCACTCAGATCACAAAAATAGTTCCTCTTTTTCACTTAGATTATGAAAAATAGTTCCCCTTCACCAACCTGTGTGTTGGCTCCTACTTGATAGCCAGAGCCACTTTTTCTGATTGGAAGGTTGAAATCGTTCTTTGCAAAGTATATCTGCAGGGTAAATGGCTGAGAAGGATTCTTGGCACTTCTTCGAATAAGGTACATTCCATCCTGAAATAAAGCAAGAAAATATCTGTATTTGTGTTGATTATAGGACATCTAAAATAGGTTCTTTGTCTTCTCAACTGGCTGGTAACAGGGCACACACAAACCCACTTACACCAAAACTCCGGCATGACCCCATATTTTTCAAAGAAACAATAAATATTGCTGAATAACAAGAAAAATGGCAACGCCACAAAACCAGGGCCCAAATGCTCAAATCTATAACAGCCACCTAAAGTATCAGTCTGTTAACTTAAGAATTCAGACATGAATAAAGTCTTTTTTTCAGATCAGGGCTTATTTATATACATTGCAATTTTCTCACCATATTATATGAAAACAGTTTTTCTTTGGCCTCATCTCTAGACATACTGCCGTGGTACCACCTCTGCAACAGTAACTGGGCCTGAAACATATTTCAAAAGTATGTCCAATCAACCAGCTATAAAAATAAAACAATATAAACAAACTTAGGCAGTTAACAAATGTTAAGTGCCTTTTGACCCAAACTTGTAAAAATATTTATCGCCCAGTTTTTTGGGGGTTGACCACAACAAACACAACGGGTTTCTTTTCGCCTTATCATGTTTTAGAAGAACATAGTCACAAAGTCAATTGACATTTTTACTGTAAATCATTATTATTTGTAGGGCATAAATGCTTGTGGATTTTGTGATTGACTAATCCACAAATTTAACACACAAACATCGGAAAATTGACCAACAAAACTAACACTTCATTGTTTTTTAATAATAATTTTCTTACCCACTAAAGTCATTTTTTGAAAAACAACACAATTTCAGGCCGACAAATATATATAACTTTACAGTACTAACCATTCCTCAATTTAAAAAAAAAATTTTTTTTTGCATTAGTCCTTGTTTTGATAAACTTTTGTGGGAAACGTGTATACTTCTGCAGAATACATATTTATAAATAAGATATAAATAAATTAATACATATTGCAAGCCTTGATGTGAAACATTTAAGAAATTTGAACATGTTCTCAAATATAATAAAACTTATCATTATAATGTGTGAGACATCAATTTTTGTTAATTTTGTGGACATATATATTATCTGTCAATTTGTAAAAATATAATATAACCTGCTTTAAATTTGCTTACAATTACCTACTATTAACAAGCAATATTCATTATTATTGTAAAATATATTATCTGTTAATTTTGTGGACATATATAGTATCTGTCAATTTCTGACAATTTATATGAACATATATATATTATATCGGAATTTTGTTGTTGTTGGTCAAAGTGATAAAAAAAATTGTTATTTGACAAATAGCGTTTCAGTGAATTGGCCAAGCGCCCAACACCTGTGGACTGATCCACAAATTTTACACAAACACATCAGAAATGTCTGACACAATTTAACACCTTTTTTCCTCAAATCAAAAATCCAAAATTGTATGTGTTCAAGAAAAAAAATAAAAAATTTTAATCACCAAAGTGTACGCTGACACATATCAATGGTTTTACTGTATTAAATATAATCTGAACGCATGTTACCTCTGTCGGTTCTTTTGATCCAATTGTCTGTGGTGCTGAAACAAAAAGAAAAGCAAAAACAGTCGGTAATCAATTGTTGTTTAGCTATTCTAAAACGTGAATAAAACGAATAAGTAAATACATGGCGGTATATGTACCCTGGTCTAACACCAGCATCAGTGCCATAATATCCATCAAATCTTATTATGTACATTACATATTGAATTGTTAATCATCAAATCATGATATGTACATTTTATATTAAATGTCAATCAAATCATGATATGTCATTTACGTATTAAATGTCAATCTGATCTTGTAATGTCCATTAGGTATTAAAATGTCAATCAAATCTTGCAATGTCCATTACATATTAAATGTCAATAAAATCTTGTAATGTCTATTACATATTTAATGTCAATCAGATCTTGTGCTGTCCATTACATATAAAAATTGTCAATAAAATCTTGTATTGTCGATCCATTACATTTTAAAGGGGCCTTTTCACGCTTTGGTAAATTGACAAAATTAAAAAAAATTGTTTCAGATTCGCAAATTTTCCTTGAAGTTATGATATTTGTGACTGTGAGCAAACAGTTATACTGAACATTTACCATGCTCTAAAATATCCATTATGTGCATCTTTTGACGATTTAAAAACCTGAAAATTATAAAGCGTTGCAACGCAAAACGATTGAATAATTTGGAGAATTCTGTTGTTGTTGTTGTATTTTTTGATACTACGAGGATTGCATTTATAAAGTAAAAAATACAGCTGTGATGGTATAAGAGCGGATGGTCTAGTGGATAGAGCAGTAGACTTTTTCTCCATGGCTCCAGGGGTCAGTGGTTCAAGCCCTGTTGAGGGTTACTTTTTTTAAATTCTTTAATTGTATTCTTGGTTTTTTACAGGAGATTTTTTTACCCAATGTTATCATTTATCAATATAAAGCATTTAATGACAAACTTCAATACATGCCAAAATCTGTGAAAAGGCCCCTTTAAATGTCAATTAGATCTTGAAATGTCCATTAAATATTAAATGTCAGTCAAATCTTGTAATGTCCATAACATATTAAAATGTCATCATTACATATAAAATATCAATCATATCTTGTAATGTCCATTATATATTTAAATGTCAATACAATATTGAAGGAATGTCCATTACATATCAAATATCATTATGTCCATCAAAGCGTGAAATTTACTTAAGAACCTTACGTTTAAATAACATATTAAATGATGCAATGTCAATTAAAAAACCCACACCTTTTAATGTCAATCCAATCGAATAATGCAATCAAATCATGCCATGTCAATCAAATCATGCCACATCAATCAAATCACATAATAATGTGCATAATTCCAATCATGGAATGCCAATCAAATCCTGCAATGGTAATCAAATTGTGAAAATTTGTAAATTGCAAAGCTATGATTTGTTAGACAATGCTAACAATGATATCATATGCTACTGATATCCCCATGATAGTCCTACAAGTGCTTACCTGGAGTTTCAATCTGTGTGGATGGGGGTGGGGGCAAAACTCTCTTCTGAACCGGTAATTTTGGTGCTGAAAAAAATGTTGCTGGTGTACTTTTTTTACAATTTATTCTGCTAGAAATTGAAGGCTAACATACAGTGATTTTTTTTAGACTTGTTCATCAGTAGAACCAAAATTTGTTTCTCTGCAATGATCATCATAACGGCAAATAAGAAATCATCCAATTCTGCATTGTTTACAGGGTATTATAACAATTCTCAATTTTATTCTTTGTCTATCCAGCAATTCTAATGCTCTTGTCATTTTTCTGTACTGCCCTATCTATGTGCACTTAGTAGTACTGGTAGTCCAGCTAACCCAGGATAACTTTGAGGCGTTTAAATAAGTATCTTAGTGGCAAAGGGTTAAATACATATCTAAGTGCTGAAGGGTTTAATACGTATCTAAGTGCTGAAGGGTTTAATACGTATCTTTTTGGTAAAGGGTTAACTTACAGCTGAAATATGACTTGAATACTAAGACGAAAATGGAGAAATAAACAACAAAACAAACAAGCACATTATTGTAATGGAAATAAATGGTCATTATAATGGTGGACAACGCAAAAAACAACAATTTATTTTATGCCTTCCGGTGGTTTATAGAGAAATATCAGTGAATTAAAACTGATAATTTCACTGTTACAAACAGTGAAAATTAACAGTGAAAATTATCGATAATTTTCACTGTTTACTGTCAAAAAACTTCATTTTTTTTGACAAAATGACGTCATTATCCCAGCGAAATTCTTTAGTTTAACTCTTAAACAATGAATATAAACTGTAAAAAAAAGCATGAAATAACAAGAAAATTTGTTGGATTTGGTGGAATATCGATTTTAATTCACTCGTGAAAATATTTCTATGATAACGAGTGAATTAAAATCGATAATCCACATAATCCAACAAATATCCTCTATGGAATTCATGTACTATACCAGCTTTAAGTTTCTCCATTTCATTTTCATAGTCTTCTCCTGCAGGGGAAGGAATCTGAAAATGGTAAAAGGGTCCAGAAAATCGAATCACATTATCCATGTGAAAGGTATTCATTTTTCAAAAGCAAAATCAACAAAAACAGCAAAAAAGTATTTCAGACATTAAGTGCAAATTCTCATTACGTTATGAAAAACACATCAAACATCATACAACACATTCATTCAAAAGCGTAGGCTGTCAATATGCCCCAACACAATTAAGCGTTCCAGTCAAACTGGGCTCAATGCATGTGTGTTAAGTGTTGTCCCAGATTAGCCTTGGCAGTTTGCAATGGCTAATAAGGGATGACACTCTCAGCCTCAATACAAATTGAAGAGACCTACTTTTAAGAAAATATGATAAAAGGGAAAAGTTTCTTCCCAGAGTAGCCTTTGCAGACTGCACAGACTAATCTGGGATGACAATTTACGTATCTGCATTAAGCCCAGTTTTCTCAGACTAGAGTGTAAACAAGGTTTTACGATAGCCATATAAGAAAAAATGCCCCGCCCCCTGGCAGCCATGTTTTTCAACCAACCGGCATCACTTTTGAACTCGTCCAAGATATTATCGGGATAAATCTTCTGACCAAGTTTCATGAAGATAGGACAGTAAATGTGGCCTCTAGAGTGTTAACAAGATTTTACAATAGCCATATAAGGAAAATTGCCCCGCCTCTTGGAAGCCATGTTATTCAAGCAAACATAATTATTTTCAAACTAATCCAAGATATCATTGAGACCAATCTTCTAACCAAATTTCATGAAGACTGGACAATAAATGTGGCCTCTAGAGTGTTATCAAGGTTTTACTATAGCCATATATAGCCATATAAGGAAATATGCCCAGCTCTCTGCATGGTGGCCATGTTTTTAAAGCAACCAAAATCATTTTCACACTCATCATTCTTCTTACCAAGTTTGATGATGATCCGAAAATAAATGTGACCTCTAGAGTGTTAACAAGGTTTTACTATAGCCATATAAGGAAAAATGCCCCGCCCCCTGAAGGCCATGTTTTTCAACCAACCGGCATCATTTTCGAACTCGTCCAAGATATTATTGGTATGAATCTTCTGACCATGTTTCATAAAGATTGGACAATAAATGTGGCCTCTAGAGTGTTAACAAGATTTGACTATAGCCATATAAGGAAAAATGCCCCGCCCCTTGGCAGCCATGTTTTTCAAGCAAAGGTTACCATTTTTAAACTCATCCAAGATATCAGTGGGACCAATCTTCTGAGCAAGTTTCATGAAGATCGGAAAATAAATGTGGCCTCTAGAGTGTTAACAAGGTTTTACCACAGCCATATAAGGAAAAATGCCCCGCCCCCTGGCAGCCATGTTTTTCAACCAACCGGCATCATTTTCGAACTCGTCCAAGATATTATTGGGATGAATCTTCTGACCAAGTTTTATGAAGATCAAACAATAAGTGTGGCCTCTAGAGTGTTAACAAGATTTTACTATAGCCATATATAGCCATATAAGGAAAAATGCCCCGCTCCTTGGCAGTCATGTTTTTCAAGCAAACGTAACCATTTTCAAACTTATCCAAGATATCATTGAAACCAATGTTCTGACCAAATTTCATGAAGATTGGACAATAAATGTGGCCTCTAGAGAGTTAACAAGGCAAATGTTGACGCCGCACAACGCACGACGGATAAAAGCGATCACAAAAGCTCACCATGAGCACGTTGTGCTCAGGTGAGCTAAAAATTCTCCGCTTCCTGGCGGCCATGCTTCTCAACCAACCAGCATCATTTTCAAACTCATCCATAATATTATGGGGATGAATCTTTTGACTAAGTTTCACGAAGATCAGACAATAAATGTGGCCTCTAGAGTGTTAACAAGATTTTACTATAGCCATATAAGGAAAAATGCCCCGCCCCTTGGCAGCCATTTTTTCAAGCAAACGCTAACATTTTTGAACTCATCCAAGATATCATTGAGACCAATCTTCTGACCAAATTTCATAAAGATTGGAAATAAATGTGGCTCTAGAGAGTTACCAATACAACGGACAACAGACAACGGACGACGGACAAAAGGCGATCACAAAAGCTCACCATGAGCACGTTGTGCTCAGCTGAGCTAAAAAAGGCTAAACAAATATTCAAAAATACATACCTGTGATTTCTTGGGTACCAAACAGGTCTCACTAATAATGGGTGTCTGGGCAGGAATAGGGGCCGGGGCCCGTGATCTCCCAGTAAGGACGCTGGGTGTGGTTCTAGAAGGGATAGGGACCGGTGCCTGCAATAGTTTCATGGGGACATTATACATATTTATTTATTATTTTTTTGTTTGTTTTTAAGTGGTGAAATATTTCATCCTCAGTTCATCTCTTATTAGAAAATCTGCCTATATCTCAAGATGGTATATTGTCCCCTACCGACGAAACTGGAGGGGACTTATGGTTTGCGCTCTGTTTGTCTGTCAGTCTGTCCGTCACACTTTTCTGGATCCTGCGATAACTTTAAAAGTTCTTCATATTTTTTCATGAAACTAGAAACATGGACAGATGGCAATATGAAGATTATGCACGTCATTTCATTTTGTTCCAACATCAAGAATTCTGGTTGCTATGGCAACAAATATATATAAAAAATAAAAACAATTACTGACAATGGTGGAGTTTCACCGGTAGGGGACAATATTGCTTGGCAATCTCTTGTTTTGATTTTGTTCCGCAACCGGTAACTAGTTAAACTTAAACTGTTTAGGACAATAACTAATGTACTGTTCATCTATATTCCTACTTTCAAATCCAACTGACATTGATCGAAAATACTCATAAAATACTGTAAAATCATTGATATTTGTCGGTATCATATTTCATGGGTTTTTAACAAAAAAATACTTTTTTTGTGGACAAATAACTTGTGCGCTAGTTTTAGGACAAAAATATCAAGGAATGTGGGTTGGTTATTTTCCCATCTGTTTGTGTTAAATTTGTGGATCAGGCAACCCAGTTATGCTTTAAAAAGTAATGTCCCAAAAATAAGAACAGTTTAACATTTAATTAAAGCTCAAAAAGAAATACACAATTTTTAAAACAGGGCCAGTCTTCAGAGGGGGTAATCACATTTCAGTCAAGATGGGGACGTCCGGCCATGCCAAGACACGTGTTTTTTGTTGTTTTATACCTTTTAGTACTTTTATTAATTTTGTAAATGCCGTCACTTTCCAGCAATATCAGCAACAAAGTGACAAGCATTTATTTCATATTAATATTGGCTCTTTATCTTAACTTTTCTCTCTACATATTTTTATAGCAAGATCACAAAATTACAGCTCCCGCTAAGAAAATTCAAAGTAAGTTAAGGTGAGATAAAGAGCAAATATTTATACAAAATAAATTTTTAACATTTTCTTGCTGATCATGGGGGCTGGGAAGTGAGCAGCATTCAAAAAAATAATAAAAGTAATAATGGGTATAAAATAGGAAAAATACCTGTCACAGCTTGCCAATGATATCACGACTGTCATGTGATTACCCCCTCTGAAGTCTTAAAATTAAATAGTTATATTGAAATAATCTGAAACAAGGCATAGCACTAAAAATAAAATACAAATTATTGAAACATTTAAAAAAGTAACTATTTTATAATTAATAGACTTTTGTTGAAACCTTGATGCCAATTTTGAACAATGTCCACACTTTTAAGATTAAGAAAATTAAACATATTATTTATTGACATATTTGCAAAATGTGACTTGTTTTCCTATTACTTAATTTACCATGTATTACAGGCAACCGTGTATAAAATGCGTCAATTTTTTTAATGGAGGAAAAATGTATAAAATGTCTTCTAATTAAGAAAACTGGCAAATAAGACTTTAAATCTGTCGCCATGCATTTTACTATTTATGCACTATCAGTTGCTCATGTGAATAGTGTTGTATCAATGAACAACGTGCACCAACTGTTTTGATTGAAATTTAAGGGCATAAAACTGCGAGTAATACATGTTAAAGTACGGTCATGTAATATCAACATTGCACTAGAAGAAAATGTTTCACGTTAATAAAAGGTCAATACAAGTTTACATGTTCATACACATAAAATCACACAAGAAATACAAATAAAGCATTAAATCATTAAATGCTAGCTCAAAAAGCAACACACAAACAAAACATGCGCTATTCATTTTGTCTGCAAGCATTATAAAACAACCAGTATTATACTTCTCACCAACCTAGTGAAATTCACTTGTCAAATAAAACTACACTTTTTGGTAACATTGAGATAACTTGTATTAAAAGCCCTTTTTTGTCTTATTAATAGTATTAGAAAAAAGACTGTTGCACAAATATGCTGAAATAATCTAAATACTACAAGAGCACAGCATAACAGGTGCCACGCTCGGCTGTGAAAGCTTGTCAGTATTTTTTTTTTTTTTTTTAGAGGTCACAGTGACCTTGATCTTTGACTTAGTGACCCAAAATGGATGTGGCGTGTAGAACTCATCAAGGTGCATCTACATATGAAGTTTCAAAGTTGTAGGTGGAAGCACTTTGATTTTAGAGCCTATGTTAAAGTTTGATATTAGAGGTCACGGTGACCTTGACCTTTGACCTAGTGACCCAAAATATGGGTGTGGCATGTAGAACTCATCAAGGTGCATCTACATATGAAGTTTCAAAGTTGTAGGTGGAAGCACTTTGATTTTAGAGCCAATGTTAAGGTTTTAGCATGACGCCTACGGCGGACGTCAGACGGCGGACGACAAGCAGGCTATGACAATAGCTTGGGTTTTCTCCGAAAACAGCCGAGCTAAAAATCAACTATTCTTACTTAACTACATCAAGCTCTGAAAGATAAAGACAATATAGAAAACTCTTTTGAAAACAAGCGCTGCAGAAATTTGCAAAAAATAATGTGTCAAAGCAAATGCACTTTCCTTTAAATCTTCACTTATAGATATAAAAAAACATGGTTAAAGCAAAAGCTTGACAATCTATAGTGATGCAAAAATAAGCAAGAAACCGTCGGAGACAGGTGATGCTCCCAAAAGTTTTTTTTGGTCACAATATTGCACTATATATTCAGATAAAAGGAAACGTCTAGTAGTTGGGGGGACAAGTATTGCACTATATGTACAGTTTATAGAAAATTTCAAAGGGCCATAACTCTGTGAAAAATCATCCGACCAGAACCGGCTGATAATATGCACATCTCCTCTTGGTAGTGAAGCTTCCCATAAAGTTTAATTGAATTCCGGTCATTAATTGCTGAGAAATAGCCCGGACAAAAATTGTGCACGGACAGACAGACACGGACAGACGAAGCGGCGTCTATAATTATGCTCCCCCCAAAAAATTTTGGGGGAGCATAATAAAACAATTCGTCTAGCTTATGAACTAAACTCTCTTAAACTTGAACAACAACACTTGATCTGCATGTTCATTGAGATGCAATTATATTCCAAACGATAGTCTTGGTAAAAGTGTCTTGCAGGCAGAATGCATATCTTGCAATCGGGTGTTGATTTGGTTGGGGCCTTTATTACAAATGGAGACACAAGGGACGGGACTATGTTTATGAAGGTGGGCTTTTAACCATGCAAGGAGGAAATACATTATATGGAGGGATTGACAGGATGAACTTATTTTGAAGCAGTCAATTTTAAGGGAGGGGCTGTTATTAAGAAATAAACGTTTACAGAAATCTGTTCATCTTTTACAATGCATTCTTATAAGACAAGTTCATTATTTCAAAGTAAGAATTTTACAGAAACAATTTTGTTTACTATTTCGAATAATTAACAGTGACGAATTAGAACTGAGTTGAAAATAAAAATGATAAGAAAAATTGATAAGCTAACAATAAGGATAAATATGCTATTACACAAATATCAGGTTTTATTAGTAATATAGCCATGTATTAAAAAATAATAATTAAAAATCGTAAAATAACCACCAATGTAAGATTTCCAAGTTTTTAAGCTTGTAAATTAAAGCTAAGCAGTGGAAGCAACTAACTGAACAAATTTTAGCCAGCAAACTGCTCAAACAAAGGGCAACAACTCTTCATACCAAGGTCTGGGGAATATCATGTTCCATTTCCAAGTACTGCTCCTGCTCCTATGACAACATTTATTTGAACGTATTTTGAAAACATAAGATAATTACTTAACTTTAAATGACTGATAAAATCATATTGAAATATAATCAAAATAAAATTAATATGACCCTTCCAGGGGCGTAGATATTCTCAAAACATTGGGGAGGCGGTCCAGTTTCTGTACTGGGAAGATAAAGGGGTTTGTTTGAGACAGTTGTCCTCTCCCGTGGTTCCAAACTTTTTTTACAATTAAAATTTTGGGGGGAACTTTCGTGTTGATATAAATGCTCGATTTTTGTCTCACTCTCAGTTTGTCATGAAATCAGTTTGTCCGATGTCGCAGACGACAACCCAGAAATCTCAACAGTTATTTTTGTCTTTCCAAAATCTCGTGCTAATTAAAACATAAAAAATAAAGTAAATGTTAATGCATTTTAATGTCGGAGTTTAACAAGTGATATGAGAAATAATAACATTAACATTACATTCACAAAACTAATATTTTATTACTGATGGAAATGTTTAACACCTGAAATGGGAAGACTGTAATAAATAAGAAATAAAGTATTGTTCTGTTCACACAACAACCAATACAATACCAAAAATATTTTCAATGAAATTATATTTTTCACGTGTATATTTACTCAAAATTGTTTTAAGTGGCAGTTACCTTTGAATTAAAACGATCAATTAAAATTAAAAGAATAGCCTGTCCTTAATCAAAACACTGACAGTGCAATCACGGAAAAGAACAATAAAACAATTAACGCAATGACATTTACCCGGGCCCCTGGTTTATGACACCTAACAAGGGATATTGACACATCACTATTGGCAACCTCGGAGCAGACGGAGAGGGGACACATGGCTTCTGCACTGACTGTGCGTGATTACAAAAATACTGGTTTTGGGGCGGCGATTTTTGGGTATTTTACTTTACGTTTTATTTATACAAAGACGACTAGCCGAAATATTGGGGAGGCGGCTGCCTCCCCTGCCTCCCCATTACCAATGCCCCTGCCTTTAGAGGTGATTTTAAATCACATTTTATTGAACTGCACCAACCTATGAATACATCTTAGAATTTATTTACAATTAATTAACAGATCCTGTAAAGACTATCATGCTAGTAGAGTTATATAACAAGACACATATCTGGAAGCAAATAAAAATGTGTCAATGCCTACCTCTTCTTTCTCAGGAATTTCGTAGGTTTCTTCTTGCTAAAATCATAAAACATAAAATATTGTAAAAATCAGGCAAAGGTGTTTTACAAGACAATTTGGTTTTAGTGAGAGTCAACAGACTACACTTTAACCAACTGAAGACTGAATCAATTTATTCTCTAACTTGCTGTATTTATTCTCTAACTTGCTTTATTTATTCTCTAACTCGATTTATTTATTCTCTTACTTGCTGTATTTATTCTTTAACTTGCTGTTTTTATTCTCTAACTTGCTTTATTTATTCTCTAACTTGCTTTATTTATTCTCTAACTTGCTTTATTTATTCTCTAACTTGCTTTATTTATTCTCTAACTTGCTTTATTTATTCTCTAACTTGCTGTATTTATTCTTTTACTTGCTGTATTTATTCTCTAACTTGCTATATTTATTCTGTAACTTTCTGTATTTATTCTCTATCTTGCTGTTTTTTTAATCCTAAATCTTGATGTATTTATTCTTAAACTTGCTGTATTTATTCTCTAACTTGCTGTATTTATTCTGTAACCTTCTTCATTTATTCCCTATTTTGCTGTATTAATTCTAAATCTTGATGTATTATTCAAAATTTTTTAATGAATTAATTGTAAGATTCGCTGTATTAATTCTATGACTTGCCATATTTGTTTTTTAACATGCTGTCTTCATTCCATATCTTGCCCTGTATTTATTTTTTAACTTGCTGTATTTATTGCATATCTTTGTTTTTAGATGTTTTTATTCTATAACTTTCAGTAATTTATCTATAACATTCAATATTCATTCTTCAACTTACCATATTCATTCTTCAACTTATCATATTCATTCTATATCTTCCAGCATGAATTCTACAACTTTTGGTTATCTTTCTTTAATTTTTAGAATTAATTCTAAAACTTTAAGCATTGATTCTTTAAGTACCGTTTTTATTCTAAAGCTTTCGGCAGCCATTTATTATCTTCAATACATGATAAATCTGACTGGATTCAAGATACAAAGTTCATGACTCTAACGAATAAAAAACAAGATATGTGTTTGTCAGAAACACTATGTCCCCTTCTGCGCCACTTTGAAGCTATATATTTTACCTTTGACCTTGAAGGATGACCTTGACCTTTCACCACTCAAAATGTGCAGCTCCATGAGATACACATGCATGCCAAATATGAAGCTGCTATCTTCAATATTGCAAAAGTTATGGCAAAATGTTAAAGTTGGGGCAAACAAACACACCAACAGACAGGGAAAAAACAATATGTCCCCCACTATAGTGGGTGGGGGACATAAAAATTCTTTGGTGTACATCCCATAGGCATTTTGTGAATGCCCACAAAAAGCAATTCTTACAAATGTGGTATTTTTCAAAAGGCAATTTTTACAAATGTTTGATTTAAAAAAAGCAATGCTTACAAATACTGGATTAAAAACAAGCAAATTTGTTGAATTTATATCCCCCGCCATTTTACTCTTGGACACAAAAGGTTTCTGGACAGATGGAAAACGCCAACATGCATCATCCTCTTATCCATATATATACTCATACCAAGTTTCAATGAAATCTGTCAACGCACTTCCAAGATATGGCCCCGGACACACAAAAAAAGCAATTTTTCAAGATACAAAGGGCAATAACTCCGTTATTATCTGATGGTGTACGATGCCATTTGGCGTGCATCATCCTCTTATCCATATATATACCCATACCAAGTTTCTATGAAATCCGCCAAAGCACTTCCAAGATATGGCTCCGGACACAAAAGTGCCGGACGGATGGACAGACGGACGGACGGTCGGACGGACAGAAGGACGGACAACGCCAAAAAAAAAAATATTCCTCAGCCTATGGCGGGGGATAAAAAGCAATTCTTACAAGTGGTGGTTTAAATAAAGCAATTTTTACAAATAGTTGATTTTTCAAAAAAGCAATTCTTACAAATAGTGGATTTTTTAAAATAAGCAATTCTTACAAATGGTGGATTTTTCATTGCATCAGGTTCCTCATATGTTTCTTGCTCAATCTGTAAAAAGATATTCAGCATTCAATAATAAAAAAAAAAACGATGAACAAACAAGTATAAATGGCATAAATCTGAGGCGCAAATATTTTTGACATGATTATAAATATTAACAGACAGTTTTAATTCTAAGGATATATAATTCACAACCATCAAATCACTCAAAATTTATCTAAATAAAAAAAACATAAAAATAAATTCCAAAATCGCTCCTTGTAAATGAAAAAGACAACAATCAATCTTTTGGTAACTTTATGTAAATTTCAAATATACCAGGGTACTACGAAGGTGCAAAACAAAAGTCTCCAATTTACATGAATTGAAATAGGGATGCCCTTTTTGAAAAGCTTACCAAAGGTGGACGCGCCCTGGTGTTGGTAACTGGGGGTGGTGGTGGCCTTGAACTGTTGCTAATCAGAGGTGGGGGCCCCATTGAACTGTTGTTAGGTGATGGTAGGGGTGCCTTTGAAGTGTTACTTGGTGAAGGTGGGGGTGCCCTTGATCTGGTGCTAACTGGGGATGGGGGAGCCCTTGAAGTGTTGCTAACCAGAAGTTGTGGCGCCCTTGAAGGGTTGTTACCAAGGGATGTGGGCCCCACTCTCTTGGGCGGTTCAACCACGTCCGGTTCTTCATAGTCTTCCTAAAATAGACACAATATAAAATACAGTCCAACCCCTACTTCCGGTCACCCCTTATCGCCGATCGCCCCGTGTAGGCGGCCAGTCTGTGCCGCGACCGTCTATAAACACTAAATAATGCACCCCTCTTAAGCGATAACACCGTTTCTCCGGCCAGCAGCCAGCAATTTTGCATCCCAAATGTTAAATTTCCCCCATATGAGTGGTCACGCGCGAGTAAGTCAGTCATGCACATTGGCAAAATTACCCTGAAGCAACAACGAAAAAATCGATACGCACTTCCAATGTGGTTTAGGCTCTGTAGTACTGAAGCGTGATGTGTGATAAAAATTTTGACCGCCAGTTTGCAAATTGCAATTAAGTAGCGGCGGATTATCGGGTTATCGGATTATAAGCAATATGCGACCGTTTGATCTTTTTGTTGACGCACGTGCGAATATCACCTATTATTACTGGAAAAGAGATTCTTAATTTATTATTTGTAGCTGTTGAATCATACTATTTCAAGCACACATTTATGACAATTATCGGCTCATTAAAAGTTAAAAAGAACAACAAAACTTTTAACTGATATCAACTGATCTACATGTTCTCTGTGCTTCAAAGTGTTTATCCAAAAATCAATACACGCACGCTTTCCATGGGTATGGCGTGACATTGTACATTGGTGCAAAATTTTTCCCGCTCTTTTGTCGGGACAAAGGAAATACATGAGGACTTTTTTATGCTAGAATTTGTAAACGTCCCGTCAACATAAAACAATCCGGAGTGTGTTTCGGATTACAAATTATTATTCTCATTTGGGAATTAAACAAAACATTTATATTTGTTTTATATTAACAATGATTTCAATATTAATTTTGATAAAACCCTTTACGCCGCGAAAAAATGTTTTTATAATATTATGCATGAAAAGCACGATTACCAGGAGGATTACACCCAGTTGCTATTATCAGTCTCTTAAGTAACTGGCCACGATTTTATCGTGGAGGAGATCACTGTCAGGACCAATTCGTGCGGTAGGTATTACAAAGCCATAAAACTGCAATAAACCAATTAAATTATCGATTGATAGTGACACGGGAGTTATTCATGCATAACTGATGCACAACTGTTCCCATCTTAAGTGCATTGGGGCCATACAACGCGCATTGTGTTAACAATGAATCATGAGAATGATTCTTTTTCATTGACTTGATTTTGATGATGATGATGATATTGATGATGATTAGAAAGATGAATAGAATATTTTTTTGAATGAAAATTTTGTTTTATAGCTGATTTTAGAAAGGAAGAAATAACATAATTTTAAGTCTATACATTGTTTAGTACATGTACACATATTCCTTGTTTTTTATACAAAAATTGAACAGTTGGCCATGCACTCATCAACTCCAGACTCCCTATGACCCAACCCCCATTTAAGAGGCCACCCCGCTTAAGCAGCCAATTTGGCCGTTTCCCTTGACTGGCTGCTTAAGAGGGGTTGGACTGTATAATGATTGATATCTCACACATCTGATAAATAAAATATTATTTAAAGACTGAATATTAAAAATCTTCTTTTGCTCATCAAATTATTTATTCACCAAGCATCAACACCTTTATCTCTTCCATTTCCTAAAAACAGTCGCCCCCCCCTTTTGTAACAATATTTTGCTCCAAGCTTCCATATATCTTGAAGATTTTCAGGTTAATTTCAATATTAACCTAGTTGAGTACAAGTATTTGCAGGTAATGTTCAATGTAAATTTTAAAGTATACCTGATTGAGTCGAAGTATTTGAATGTATATTTCAATGTAAACCTAGTTGAGTACATGTTTAGTTAACATGCTTTTCCCAAATAAGTGTCACCTCTTCTAGATTTAAGCCAACATTTCAAGTTTTTTTGTAATTTTTTTCTTAATTGAGTCGAAGAGCTTGGGGAGAATAGAGTAAGATCAAATGGATATTTATTGGTCACTACATGTAATAAAAACATGTGTATGTTTTTAAAGACGGGATTTTGTTTTTCAAACTGAAGGAATTTGTATGTGTCAAGGAAAAAACTTGCTCTTTTAAAACATGCAAGTTTTAAGTAGTGGAAAAAAACAACAGAATTTATTTCCTGATAAAAGTTTCTGTTGTTTCAATGCCTGCTATATTGTATACAACAACAGGTTGATTTGTGCCATGTGGATGCAGTAGAAAGTAATCCGCACACAATGTTGTCATATTTCAGTTCTCAGATGCTGTAAGCAGTAGAGATATTTCTTTCATGTGCATAGAACTTATATATAATCTATCTTAAACCTCATTTTTGAAAATTTTCTGTAAAAGCATTGATTACTTGATAGTTTAATATCTTTTACAGATTGTCCATATTTCTTTGTATGGTAATAACTTAACAACCTATCCACCTATCTTTCAATAGATTCTGATTGTTACAACACTAGATCACAAAAAATGTGTAGTATTTTGTTCATGAGTTCTGCTTTATGCATTCATGTTTTCATTTTCTGTCTGTATAGATATCAATGGGCATACTATAAAACATAATACGTTACAGTAGTGGGAAAACACACAAAATACCGGTAATGGCATTTTAACAAAGTATTAATGCGACAGGGTTGCAATCAGCTTTTATGCTGTTAACATATATGGGGAATGAACTATATACAATTTGGTCATTTTAAGTATATAATTTAGGTTAATATGCTATTAAATAGAAGAAAATAGCCAGCATATATTTCAAGGGTTATATAAGGCAGCAAATTATATAATAAAACAGGCCTGTTACACATATATATAGATATACTTATACATAGTTCCATAAAATAAATTATAATAATATAGATTCTAACAAATAACATAAAGATACACATACATATATTGATAATTATGCTTATTATATTAGAAAATATTTTTAACAAGAGCACCGCATAACGAGTGCCACACTCGGCAACGGGTGCAGTTTTTAAAAAGAAAAACCGCTGGAGACGGGTGATGCTCCCCAAAGTTTTTTTTGGTCACAATATTGCACTATATATTTAGATAAAAGGAAACGTCTTGAGGGGCATAACTTTGGACAAAATAATACGATGGATGGTTTAGCCACTTAAAAATTTCAAAGGCCATAACTCTCTAAATAAATCATCTAACCAGAACCCACAAATAACATGCGCATCTCCTCAAGGTAGTTAAGCTTCCCATAAAGCTTCATTGAATTCCAGTCAGTAGTTGGGGGGACAAGAATTGCATTATATGTACAGTTTATAGAAAATTTCAAAGGGCCATAACTCTGAAAAATCATCCGACCATATCCGGCTGATAATATGCACATCTCCTGTTGGTAGTGAAGCTTCCCATAAAGTTTCATTGAATTACTGTCATTAATTGCTGAGAAATAGCCCGGACAAAAATTTTGCACGGACGTACACACGGACGGATAGACAAAGCGGCGACTATATGCTCCCCCCAAAAATTTTGGGGGAGAATAATAAATGAAAGCTTATCAGAATTTTTCTTTTTTTCTTAGAGGTCACAGTGACCTTGACCTTTGACCTAGTGACCCCAAAATGGGTGTGGCGTGTGGAACTTATCAATATCCATCTACATATGAAGTTTCAGAGTTGTAGGTGGAAGCTCCGCAAACGCCAAGCTAAATATTATACACATTTGCTATATTAGACCCTTTAACAATTGCACAAACAAACATGCAATAGAACCCGCGGAACACGACAATCAGTTGGTCGTATTTGTGTTCTGAACAACATTCAATTTGGATTTTCAGATCAACAGGGATTCTTTAACAAAAAGAGATAACTTTATAGCTGCATTTTTTTTACATAGTCTCATTTGGCTTAGGAATTTATACACTGATGGTCGCTATAGTAAAAGTAATAAGCAAGTTTGAAACTCTTGAAAGAAATGGAACAAGTTGGAATTAAAATTCGTCCACACTCTGGGGAAACGGGACTTAATTCATTTGCGTAAAGTTTTCCCAGATTAGGCTGTGCAGCCAACATAGGCTTATCAGGGATGACAATTTCCTGTTAATGGTATTTGTGGTTGAAAGCTAATCCTAGTTAAAGCCGAAAGTGATGTCCCTGATTAGCTAGTGTTGACATGCATTTAACCTTGTTTTCCCAGATCTCATACTATCAATACCAAGGCATCACTTGTGGTCTCCTCGTACGTCTCTTCCTCTTGGGCCGGTACAGAAGGCTTTTTATGTACATCTCCGCCCCTGGGAGGAGGGAGTGTGGCTCTTGGCGGAGGGGCTGTGCTCCTGGTGGGGGGTAGGGGTGGGAGATCCTCTAGGGGCTCCAGATAGTCTGGCGTATCATCTTGCTGCAACAAACAGTGAAGAATAATTAAACACCCGGAAATCACTAAAGTCTTAACCCTTTCCCACTAAGAAGCAAAGTGAATTTGAAAAATTGCATCATGCAAAACCAACAAAGGGCAATACCTCTTAGTTAAAAAAAGTGCAGGGTTATTGTTCTTGAGCATATCACTTCTTCCCATTGATTTCTACCAATGAAGTTTCATGTTGATTTTTTTTATAGTTTCTGAGATATAGCCCTGAAAAGTTCCATCATACAAACACAACAAAGGGCAATAACTCCTATTAATGAAAATGAAGGGTTATGTTTTTCATGCATTGCACTTCTCCTCATTAATATCAATATACTCGTGAAGTTTCATGTTGAAGTTGTGCATGGTATCTGAGATTTAGCCCTGAAAAGTTACATCATACAAAAAACTTACAAATGTCAATAATTATTATTAAAAAGTGTAGGGTTAAGGTTCTTGTACATGGCACTTCTCCTAGTTGATATCTATACAACTATGAAGTTTTATGTTGATATCTTGTACAGTTTCTGGGATATAGCCCTACATTTTTTTGTGACAGACAGACTGACGGACAGACAACGCAGTTCTATATCCCTCTGCCTTTGGCAAGGGATCACAACCAAATCACTGCATGAAAAAAACTGTGTCTTCTTGATCATAAATTTATGGTGATGGCATGTTCCGATTTTCAATTCCATTGCATAAGAAATGTGGAAAAATTTGACTAAGTTCAAGGGCAAATAACTCAGGAAAACATGGATCAATGAGCAGGAAAAAAAGCATGTCAAATATTTCCACTTCATGCTGAGTATGTCAAGTACTATGGATGGAGAGTGAGACTTCAACACAAAACCTTGCTTACCACTGATATTCAACTGAGTTGTTTGGCAAGAGAGGGTGGTTTAGGCTAACCATGGATAGTAGACTCGGTACATTGGCAAGAGAGGGTGGTTAAGGCTTACCATGGACAGTCGACTCGGTAGTTTGGCAAGGGACGGTGGTTTAGGCTTGTCCTGAATATTGACCTTGGTGTAAGGGGGCGGGGCAGCCTTGCCTTTGGCCCTGGGAGGGGGTGGGGCTTGTGGCTTGCTGTCTGGGTCTTCATAGTTCTGTAAGGAATATCAACATCATAATCATCATTAAAAATATCAACATAATCATCATCACCATTAGAAATATCACAATTGTCATCATAATCAACAACATTAGAAATATTAACATTGTCATTATCATCATTAGAAGTATCAACATTGTCATAATTATCATCACCATTAGAAGTATTAACAATGTTATCATCAGCATCATCATCATCATTAGAACTATCAACTATCTCATCATCATCAGCATCATCATCATCACCACTAGAAGTATCAACAATGTCATCATCAGCATCATCATCACCATTAGAACTATCAACAATGCCATCATCAGCATCATCATCACCATTAGAAGTATCAACAATGTCATCATCAGCTTTATCATCACAATTAGAAGTATCAACAATGTCATAATCAGCATCATCATCACCATTAGAAGTATCAACAATGTCATCATCTGCTTTATCATCACCATTAGAAGTATCAACACTGTCATCATCAGCTTTATCATCACCATTAGAACTATCAACATGCCATCATCAGCATCATCATCACCATAAGAAGTATCAACAATGTCATCATAATAATCATCATCACCATTAGAACTATCAACAATGTCATCATCAGCTTTATCATCACCATTAGAAGTATCAACAATGTCATCATCTGCTTTATCATCACCATTAGACGTATCAACAATGTCATCATCTGCTTTATCATCACCATTAGACGTATCAACAATGTCATCATCAGCATCTTCATCACCATTAGAAGTATTAACAATTTCATCATCATTATCAGAACCATCAATACAACCATCATCATTATCATCAAAACCATTAGGAGCAGGAGCAGTAAAGCAGTTCCCAGAACTCAAACTAAGTCAGATAAGCAGTTCCCAGAACTCAAACTAAGTCAGATCCAGGCATACCTCCTCCTCCTCCTGGGGCAGCGCAGGCAGGCTACGCTTGCCAATAGGTGGCGCTCTCTGTGGTGCGGGACTAGGGATGGGAGGACCGCTGGGCTTATCATCAGGGTCTTCGTACAACTCCTGGGTACAGTAATTATATTAGCCATGTCCTGGGAAAACTTGGCTTAATGCATGTGCGTAAAGCCCAGTTTTCCCAGCGCAACACTCATATGGTATTAACCTTTAATTCTCACTGAACACAGTTCATTCCACACTCAGACAGCGTTCTTAAAGTATTTAAAAAACAACACTAAGATCATTTTTTAAAGTTCAAAACAAGTTACCAACTTCCGGCTCCACAAATGCTTAATAACCCTTCCCCACAAAGAAGCATAGAGAAAATGGCTATATGCAACAAGTATAAAACCAGAACAGCCTGAAAGAAGTTTGCAGGCTATTAAAAGCTTTGTGCTGTTAGTTCCTCATTAGTTTCATAGGGTTGAAAATGAAGGCAGTAAAACTTGAATCCAGTAAAGGCGTCAAAGTGCTTATCTGAGTGGTAAGGGGTTCAAAGCTACAAACAAGAAACCTACCTCAGCCATCGGTTCCTCTTTGTGTATCGGGGCCGGTACTCGCTTTTGATTGGTCCTCGTGGTAGGGGGGAGCGAGTTGATTTGAGGAGGCTTGGACCCGCTTTCGTCTGGATCCGTATACACTTCGTCTGCCTGTGATATAAAACAGTGGTATGAATGCATACATGCCAGACGTCCCGATCTCGGCGGGACAGTTCCGCTTTTGGGCCCTTTGTCCCGGCGTCCCGATATGAGACGATTTGTCCCGACATTCATTAAAAAACGATGTAAGGTCTATAGGTTCCCAATAAAATTCGCTATTCAAGCTCTATTTCGCTAACACTTACCACCGCTAATCCCTTAATTGCTCCCAATTAACAATCCGATTCTACTTCTCGTGTGTACCAGTGTTGTTTATGACACCTTATCAGCGATTTATCGGCTGATTATTGATTTTATCAGGCATTCACACCATGGTGGTCTTCAAGATAGTGGTCGCTTATTGCTATCGATAGTTGTATTATAATGAAATAAATGTTCAATGTGTTTGTTTTTGTCTTTGTTTGAAACTGTTTACAAAACAATTGTTTTGTAAAATTAACTCTACGTCATTAATGAGTCTTTACATTCAATGTTTAGTTCCAAAATAGCGGGATAATCCGAATGTGCAATATACCAAAATCGCAACAAACAGTCCAATAAGTGTCACCCATCATGTCTAGTGTAATTGGGTGTAATTGTAATAAAAACAACGAGGTGCTATGCATGACAGTTTGACCCTACTCCAATTAAGTTGTTGGCAGTTAAAATGAACACAAAGACGGTTTGCTCCCACCACCTCGGTATAAACCTACCTCGGAAATGTGTACGGCCGCGCATTCCGTGTCAAGATGATGTAACTGTTCGGTAGATAGTTTACTGTAACCCGTACTTTCAGTGTACTAGATAACCTCCCCTGCGTTAATGTTTGCCATTGAGAGTAATATATTATGAGTATTGTTGTCGTAATGTTCCAGATTTTGTACTCTAAAAAGATGAATATTATCTTCGTTGTTTGCTATTGTCTTATTTAATAAAACTGTTATTGTTATGTTTTAGATTTCATGCTTCATATCAGATGTTTTATGTATTAAATAAAAGTATCAATAGTTTTTGTTAGTACTATACTGACTACAGAAAATGTGGAATAATAGATCGTTTTAGGTGTCCTGCTTTTTGGTCAAATGTCCCGACAATTTTTTATGGAATGTCCCGCTTTGGACCTAAAAAATTATGGCATGTATGATGAATGAGATGTAAACCCATCGGTGAAATGTGTGAAATGTCTAGCAGCCTTAAATACGTTACATCAAACAGCATGAAATATTTGGTATTTATCAGTGTGAAATATGTTAGATAAAACTTTCTGTTGAAAGCAAGTTTGTTTTTTCGGCATTTGAATCAAGTGCACATTTAATGAATATACGTACAGAAAATATACAGTTCCAATACCGCTGCACTTTATGCGCATAAATATATTTGGGTCGTGCTCTGTAAAAAGGGGATTAAATGAATGTGCATAAAAAGTCTCCCAAATAAGCCTGTGCAGTATGCACAGGCTAATCAGGGTCAACACTTTTTGCTTTTATGATATTTTCTGTTTAAAGAAAGTATCTTCTTAGCAAATTCCAGTTTAGGCGGAAAGTGCCGTCCCTGATTAGCATGTGCGGACTGCACAGGCTTATCTGGGATGTCACTTTATGCACATGATTTTAATCCCTTCTTCAGAGCACGGCTCATTTATTCTACCCAGGATACTTCTCACCTCTGGTGCCATGACTGGCTGTCTTGGAAGAGACGGGCTATCACGAAGCCCATTTTTTGTTGGCACTGTGCGATCTGAAACATCATCAGCATTATCAGCATCGCTAGTAGAAGAAGCAGTAGTGGTAGTCAGATTAAAATCATCATCATGATTATCATCATTTTCAGCATTATTATCTTCACAATAGAAAAATCTTCAACATCAATGGTATTATAAGAGAGCATAATAACAATAATAATAACCATAGTAATAATAAAAGCAATAATTATTTACATTTTATTCAAACTCAAAATCTTACCAATATATGTTTCAACATACATAGAACTCTATAGTTAAATTTATAAGTTTAAACTGAACAAAAATTTATTAATTCAGTAAAAACAGCTTAAAAAACTGAACAAGAACACATACATGTTAAATAAATAAGTTTTAACTAAACAAGAACACTAATTAACAAGCTAAATAAATATATTTAAACTGAATTAAAACTCTTGCAAGCTAAATAAATAGGTTAAAACTGAACTACAACATTTACAAGCTTAACAAAAAAGTGTAACCTCAACAAGAATACTTATGAGCTAAATTAATAAATAAAAACTGAACTAAACCACTTTTAAGCGAAAGAAATAAGTTTAAACATAACTTGGACGGTGACAGCTAACTAAAATATGTATAAACTGCACTAGGATACATGCAAGCTAAATAAGTTAATAAACTGAACTACAACACTAACAAGCTGAATTAATAAGGCTGAACTAGAACATTATAGACAATCTATATAAATAATTACAAGCTAAATAAATATGTTTCAACTGAACTAGAACATTTACAAGCTAAATAAATAAGTTTAAACTGAACTAGAACATGTTCAAGCTAAATATATAAGTTTAAACTGAACTTGAAAACTTTAAAGCTTATTATATAAGTTTCAAAGGAGCTAGAACACTTTATACAAGCTAAATAAATAATTTAAACTGATCAACTACAACACTTACAAGCTTAATTTATAAATAAGTTTAAACTGAACTAGAACACTTTTAAGCTTACAAATATGTTTAAACTGCACTAGAACACTTACATGTACAAGCTAAATAAATAATATAAACTGATCGACTAGAACACTTTCAAGTACAAGCTTAATAAATAATATAAACTGATCGACTAGAACACTTACATGTACAAGCTAAATAAATAATATAAACTGATCAACTAGAACACTTACAAGCTAAATAAATAAGTTTAAACTGAACTTGAGCACTTACTAGGCCTAGGTGGAGCCATTGGGGAGGGCGGGACTGATTCATCTGAAGTAAATAACAGTCTGTCTCAGAAACTTTATAGAGTTAACCTCATTCTGGGAAAATGATGATTAATCTATGCGCTTAAAGAATCTTCCCAGATAAACCTTGCAGTCAGCACAGGTTAATCTCAAGGATGACACTTTCCGCCAAAACTGGCTTTTTGTAAAGAAAAGAATTGAAATAAAAAATTCAGTAAAAGTGTAGATTGTTGCCCTGATTAGTCTTGTGGCTGCACAGGCTAATCTGGGATGACACTTTTTGTACTTACATGAGGCTCAATTTTCCCAGAATGAAGCTTAAATAAAGACAATTATTATAATTTTCATAAAGAAACAGAGTTGTTCATTGGTTTAAAAAAAAAAGATAATGATGTTATTTGTCCTTTTGAAAGTACAGTTATTTTTCAATTTACAAAAAGCTATTAAAACTTTTATGCACATTGGATCAGAACAAAAATGTTTTTAGTTTTTTCATGAGTAGCTCACCAATTGACAAATAATATAAATTCCTTTCAAACAACAGAACATATCACAAAAACAACAACTCAAAAACCTTTCAATGTTGAGAGACTTGGGACGTCCTCAAACACCACACTTCTTCTGTAGACCCTAGTCTTTTGATTGTCTTGTTTAACATATTTCCAAATCTCAGACTCCGTCTTTTTAATGGGAGCATACACAGGCTTCGTAAAAAACTTTTCGAGTCTATCCAACAGAAACATTGTGCTCTATGTGATCACGTTAATATTGATCACCGTCTTCGATCACTTGTCCTTACTTGTACTCAGTTGTTAACAATTGAACAATGAAAGTTTTAGTTTTACCACAGGACATTAATGGTCACTTTTTCAATGCTTTACTCTTGTTATCATTAATCATAATTACTTTCACTATATTTGTGTATATATATATGTCCGATTCACTGATGTTTCATAACGTACATAAATAAAAATTATGGCTAAAACATCATTAATATTCCGCTTATATCCTACCACGTCAAGATTAATTTTGTTACTTATTTCCCTTCAAATATGAATATCACTTATTTCTTGGCAAGCAATGATTGTTCTTTTTCTAAAAGTATTTAATCACACACATAACAACATCACTGAAATGGAAATCAAAAACATGTATTCCATCATTCAACCATAATTTTGGCCACAATGCCTTAATGACACTTTTACGAATTATTACACATCAAATTTTTAATCTTTAAGAGATGTACAAAAATGTCATTTAAGACATTCTCATGCTAAAATGTCAACAGTTAATCCAGGACCCAGAATTTTACAGGCCCTTTATTCTAATTATAGCATGTCAAATCAATTTATGCAACTCATTAGGGTGTGAAAACCTTTGTAAGACACACAAGAAAGGTGTGAAATACTCTGTGTACACAGCATCAGTTTGATGTATTTTTGGACAAATCTAGTGGCACAAGCTGTTATGAAAAATATTCCATCTTTTCATTGCACTTGATTAGTGTAATCAAGGCATCAAATGCCCTAAATCTATAAAATGTTTATACTAATCAAATGATGCCTTATATCCTAGATTTAAACAAACATAATTTTAACAAGAAATATCTTTAAAAAAGATATACGGCGTTGATTGTGGTTGGAGTTTATGGAAGGTAAAGATTTAAATGAATGAGATCAAGGATAGCTAATATCTTTTTCTGTGCAGTTTTTAGCTGCATCAAACGCAGTACGGGATGTTACGCGGAGTTTTCGCGGCTTATTTTACATTATTACATATTGCTGGTCATAAACCTATAGATACAAAACAGAAAACCAAAGTCAACCGGCCACACGCGAAGTCTCCGTAAATATGTATACGCGCGTTCTTCGAACAAACCTGTTTGAGTGGTTTATCGGGCATTGCTACGTGTATTTGATTCGATTATTAACAGTATCGAGAATCATCGCGCTCATACTTAATACATTAGTCAATATGCTGCAATAATACATTAGAAAATATGATGGAATAATTCTTGTTAATTAATTAAAATTAATATTTATCATGGTATTGTTGAAAACACATTAAGAATCTATTATTGACATGCCATAAAATAATATCGCTGGATATCTTCATTTCACATCTTTCTGGTGGTAAAGAAAATTCCAGTTCACCTAGTTCACGCTATAGCGTCTTTATTATATAACTATTATGTTACTGACCGCGAACTCCGAACAGCACATAAGGTCTGACCTGTATGTAAACTCTGACATTCAAACACACTAACCGCGAACTGACCCCTTATACCTCGCGGGTTGAAATGCAATGCATTAAAGTGAGGCATCGCTTCCACTGCTCTTTATACTTTTACATATAACATGTTGACAGGAATATGGAAGTCAGTACTAAATATGAGAACATGGCCTTTAAGTACACAACGTTCTGGCGCTGAAAATCCTCTGAAAATAAAAGGTGCACGCACAAACTGTATTGATGTCGAGATTGAGTGTAAAACTGCTCTATCTATTAAGCCTTTTTATTAGAGATAAAACTGTTTCATGCTGAACACGCAGTAAAACAGTGTTACAAAGACGCGGACATGTTTCCAATGTTCTAGTGGTATTATCAAATCAGCCAATGCAGTCAATGAAGTGTATTCATCTGTACTTGGCCGCGGGAAGTTTTATTTGAATTCTATTGGACGCTAACAAAGGTCAGGCTAAGGTGAAAAGCTGGCGTATACAGCTAACGCCGAAAAAAGCCTTATATGTGCTATCGCACAATCGCATGCCCATGTTAAGAACACACACAAATTTCAATGATAAAAACCTGTTTTTACCTGTGGATAACTTTCGCTTATCACTACGCCTGTAAACAATCATTTTCTTTTTTGGTTTTTCTTCCTTTAACATGTTGTCCAGCTTAAAAGGCGAATATAGTTTGGAGAATGATTTCTGTGAACTTCTGGCAATATCACATAATATTTCCATTTCAAACAGTGTATAATTGCTCTGTCTTTAACCCAGCTGTTGCCAGGGGCATTCAGTATTTGCAATAAACAATTATAAATGAATCCTTTCAAATACATTAGAGTCACAGATTCTGAAATGCATCTTAATATTGTACACACATTAGGTATTAAGTATATAAACACATATAAAGAATGGTATGCATATTATAAATTAATTTC
Source organism: Dreissena polymorpha (assembly GCF_020536995.1). Lineage (NCBI taxonomy): Eukaryota > Metazoa > Mollusca > Bivalvia > Myida > Dreissenidae > Dreissena > Dreissena polymorpha. Next base: position 10,714,372 of record NC_068368.1, on the reverse strand, counting down.
ATTTAAAATTTCAAATATTATTTACTCAATACACTTATTTGTTTGTTTTAATTAATTTTATTTTGTTAAATTAAAGTTATATTTCAAACACTTTTTTTTCAAGATCCCTAAAAATCTCACAATTAATATATAATAATTTTATTCCACTGCAAAATCATAGAATAACAATCTTATTGTTCTTCTTCTACATTTATTTGGGAAAAATTCAGAGAACGTTAATTTTTTATCATGTTTATTTGATGAAGTAAATTTAGGATTTATTTCAAGGACTGAACTAAATTTATAAAGCAAATATGAAAACATAAAGGACGGTTCTTTAAGTGTTTGTTTCAATTTGTTGGAGAGTTTTACAGCCACCTTATTTCATACTAACAGTTAAATGCATACGAGTCCGGTTGTAATACATGGCAGTGATCTATACATGCTAGCTCTGAAGTCTAGCTAATGGTAAAGTCCAGCTAATTGTAAAGTCTAGCAGATGATAAGTTAATCTAATGGTAAAGTCTAACTTATGGTAATGTCTAGCTAATCTTTAAGTCTAGCTAATAGTGAAGTCTAACTTATGGTAAAGTCTAGCTAATGGTTAAGTCTAGCTAATGGTAAAATCTAACTTGAGGTAAAGTCTAGCTAATGTTTAAGTCTAGCTAATGTTAAAGTCAAGCTTATGGTGAACTCTAACTTATGGTAAAGTCGTGCTAATGGTTAAGTCCAGCTAATGGTACAGTCTAACTTATGGTAAAGTCTAACTAATGGTTAAGTCTAGCTAATGGTAAAGTCTAACTTATGGTCAATTCTAGCTTATGAAAAAGTCTAGCTAATGTAAAAGTCAAGCTTATGGTGAAGTTTAACTTATGGTAAAGTCTAGCTAATGGTTAAGTCCATCTAATGGTACAGTCTAACTTATGGTAGAGTACAGTTAATGGTAAAGTCAAGCTTATGGTAAAGTCTACCACATGGTAAAACCTAGCCAATGTTAAACTGTAGCTGTAACTGTAAAGTCTTGCTGATGGTCTAGTCTTGTAACCTTATAGTAAAGTCTACCTAATTTTAAACTCTAGCTGATGGTAAACTTACACTGATGGTAAAGTCTAGCTAATGGTAAAATCTAGCTAATGTTAAACTCTAGCTGATGGTCAAGTCTAGCTGATGGTTAGAAGTATTGTTGATTGTAAAGTTTAGCAGATGGTAGTCTAAATGATGGTTAAATCTAGCTTATGGTAAAATCTAAATGATTGCAAAGTCTAAATGATGGTAAAGTCTTAATGATGGTAAAGTCTAGATTATCATGGGTTAAGTCTAGGTGATGGTAAAGGCTAAATGATGGTAAAGTCTTAATGATGGTTAAGTATAGATTATTGTGGTTAAGTCTAGGTAATGGTTAAGTCTAAATGATTGTAAAGTCTAGCTGATGGTAAAGTCTAGCTGATGGTAACGTCTTGCTAATAGTAATAATTATCTCCTGTTTTCTGGAGACTCTTAATTATTCTTATATTAAGAATGCAAATTTGTACAAGAAGCAGGCATTTTCCTGTCTTGTGTATCTATGAGTCTGCTAAATGGAGCCATTCCAAAAATTGAAAAAAATCCCAATTAAACAAAATAATCATAATTTGGGGTGGGGAAATGAGTGTCCAATTATTTTAAAATCTCAATTGTATTTCAATTACAGCTATTAAAGTAAGCAACTATAATTTATATATGATTTTCTTCATATAATTAAATCTATATTTAAGAGTTATATTAAATTAGTTTTTCTCCAAATCAGTTGACTTATTGCAGTGGACTTTTTATATGGAATAATTCCTAATCCCACACTTGAATTTTCGCCAAAATGGCTAGAAAAAAGCCTTGGAACTTTTAAGTCCAATATACCAAGAAAACATGCAAAAACACTGTTTTTTAATTAATATAAATGTTGAAAATACATCTTGTTAGTCTGCTCATACCATAAAATATCCAGAAAATGTGTGAGATACTGTCAAAGTTAATTGCTGCCCAAAGCAATATATTAATATTAATGCAATATGCAAGATATATATCATCATTACACTAAATCAGTTGTCAGTCACCATTATGAAATATATGTGTCACTGTCACATCTATGAAATATGCGAAAGAAGAAAGTAATAATTACGTCAATGAAATATTAATCACCGTTGTAGCAATTCATAACATAACTGAGCAAAACAAATGACAGCCTAATGCAAAACTTATCATACCAAGAACAAAACTAAGAACAGCCTAAGAGCAAAACTAACCCTAACACTTATACCTACTCGCATTTTTCTTGGCAAATTCAGCTAATCTAGAAGTTATAAATCAACGAGGTTAGTAATCAACGAGGTAAACAATCAATGACATTAACAATCTTAGAGGTTAAAAATCTAAGAGGTTAAGAAGTACTTAAAACGCACATAGACTTACACCTGCAGTAGCTGACGACAATTGTATTTGAATAAATTATTTAATCATTTCTTTGTTTTTCTTTTTTTTTTGGGATGGGGGGGGGCTAGATACTTTTGGCTTGGAGTGAGGGGATGTTATAGCCATTTTAAATAAATATAAGTTTTATAAAGACATATGAAACATTCAATACATCCTTGATCAAACATGTTTTGTATGAGTTTTATGACTAGTCTCAACAATGTTATCAGATGTAATTACTTACAGTTACAACCATTTCTCCATGGATAAGCATGTAAGGGGCTTTTTAGGAATGGGTGAATTACAAATACATGTAGAATTAATTTTTTCTTCCCTATTTGATTAATTTTTTGATAATAAGTTTTAAGATAAAAACCTAAATAAATATTATAATTATTAAAGTGGAGGATTATAATATTGACATCAGATGTCATCTAAAACATTTATATTAATTGTCCTTCATGATTGTGCTACATAACCCTTGCCCATTTAGAAGCAAAGAGAAAATGGCAAACAGCATAAAACCAGAACAGCCTGCAAGTGTTTATAATAATTAAAATTAGAATAGAAAATTCATATAAATTATATTTAAATATTTGTTAGATGTAATTTAATTAACAGTAGGATATAATAATCATAATTTACTTCTTTCTAAAATTTTGTTTATATTTTCTTTATAAATTGAGAAAAATTATGCTTTCAGAATGGGTCTGTTTAACAGACCCGCAGATACATCAGGAAAAGACCTGGCAGTGCCTATATAACGTCGCTGTCATTCTCAAACCTCGTAGCTCCAAAATTTTCATTTTTTCCTGTCTTCCGAATATATGAAGTCCTGCGCGTGTTTTGTGCTATATCTCGTAGCTCTACGTCAATCAGAGCCCTTAAAAAAGCCACGTGACAAAATGTTGAAGAATGATTGTTGGCTTTTTTTCTGGCAAAAAGTCCTAGCGACGTCATTTCACCTTTAGGTACATCATTTTGTTTGGACAAATTTGACAAAAACGTTTTTATATTTGCAGCTACGAGGTTTCCTATTAGGACGAATTGTCGTTCCTCATTAAATGACAAAACTGTGGTGACAAAATATCTTAGCTACCCTTTCTGAATATCAGTATGACTTATCAGTATGACGTACGCGTCTACGGCTTATACCGTATTTTGCAGCTTCATTTGTTTGGTATTTTTACAGAATTTCAATTTCTAAAACATCGTCATAAAAAAAAGTCGTTTTTTTCTCTCTCCTGAAAAGTTGGCATTTTGTAGCTACGAGGTTTAAGAACGACAGCGACGATAAAATACATTTTTGAGTGTATTGATACACCTCACATATTCTTGTTTAGTCCATTATTAGATTAGACAGGTAGAAGATTGAATTTGTTATGAACACTTTTAATACTAATGAAAGCTGGAAATGTTATGACAGTGTGAGTCAATTAACAAATACATTTAATTAAAACTTTTTGCATTGTAACTGTTCACAGACATTATGATATGCATGTAACCACAGGAGTTTGAAATTCTATCAATATAGCTAATCTAATGGCTAAATCAAAAATCAAAAAAAAAAAAAAAAAAAAAAAAAAAATAAAAAAAATAAATAAATAAAGACTTTATACTATATAGGGGTATATTTTTTGATTTAGCCATTAGATTAGCTATATTGATAGAATTTCAAACTCCTGTGATGTAACATGTTCTAATTTAATACAGTAGGCACTTTTGGTAATAAATAAAATATTATTGCCTTTAAGCCAAATATTTTATAAAAGTTAATTATTTTTGCATGTAAATATACTAACATTGATGTTTAAGCAATCAATAAATATAACTTAGTAAGTCACATATAAATTTAACTCAAATATATGCCATGGAATTTGTTATATAGTTGCAAGTTGTTAAAATTGCACGATCTTTATAATGTTATTTAACCAGTAACTTAAACCCACATAATTATACTATGTAAAATACTTAATTTGCAGTAAAGAGAATTGATAAAATACAGTAATATATTTTGTCTTATAGATTAATTACAATACCCAATTTAAATCACAAAAACATTGAACTAAAATTCACGTAAAATCTGAATACACTTTTTAGTATAAACCTATTTATTTTATAATATTTATATTACACTTCACTAAACTTTTTTCAGAATTCCAGAAATCCTTCACATTTATTCACAAGTAAATAAGTTTGATTTTAACTCACACAACACAATTTCATCACAGAACTAGAGAACATTTAACACATTGCTTTCAACCCCCATGCAATTGCAGAATTCCCTCTGAAAAAGGAAAGTTTCACGTTCAAGTGACAAATTACGTTGACTAATACACCACCACGCAACAATAACAGCTACAACAACAACAACAACCAGTAAATCTGTCAAGAGACCCCAGTAAAGTTAACAAACATTTCAAGGCATCTTCATACAGTACAAGCTGACTGTGGGACATGCTATTCAGTGTGTGGTAACCACAGGTCATCAATCAACAAGTTTTTGGTCAATGACATCATCAATCTTTCGGTTAGAAACCACTAAATGTCTTGATCATGTTTTTCTATAATGAATTCATCACATGACAATGATATATAACTTTTTATACATACTTTCTATAACACAAACAAACATCAAAGAGACTTTTTAAAGATATAATGCATATTGTCTGCAAATAAATTTGTTTTGTTGGAAATTTCATTTATAAATAAATGTCCAATCCCTCTTAAGCAGCCAGTCAAGGGAAATGGCCAAATTGGCTGCTTAAGTGGGGTGGCCTCTTAAGTGGGGGTTGGGTCATAGGGAGTCTAGTGTTGATGAGTGCATGGCCAACTGTTCAATTTTTGTATAAACAAAATGGTAAATATGTGTACATGTACTAAACAATGTATAGACTTAAAATAATTTTAATTCTTCCTTTCTAAGATCAGCTATAAAACTTGATTTTCATTCAAACAAATATTCTATTCATCTTTCTTTTAAATCATCATCATCATCATCATCATCATCATCATCATCATCATCATCATCACCATCATCACCATCATCATCATCATCATCATCATCATCATCATCATCATCATCATCAAGTAAATGAAAACTAGAGCTTTGTCACAGACATGACGAATACCCCCACATGCCACATTGACACAGAATATTTAGCATGTTGTCTTCACAAAAAACAGTGGACACCATGCTCAATGTTTGAAACGCACTTAGTGACCCCGTGACCTAGTTTTTGACCCGGCGTGGCCCATGTTCCAACTTGGCCTTAAGATAATCTAGATAAAACTTCTGACCAAGTTTGGTGAAGATCGGATAAAAACTACTTGAATTAGAGAGCGGACACCATGCTGAATGTTAAAAAACGCATTAAGTGACCCCGTGACCTAGTTTTTGGCCCGGCATGGCCCATGTTCAAAGTTGATCTAGAGATCATCTGAATAAAACTTCTGACCAGGTTTGGTGAAGGATGGATGAAAAGTACTTGAATAAGAGAGCGGACAACATGCTGAATGTTTAAAACGCACTAAGAGACACCGTGACCTAGTTTTTGACCAGGCAAGGCCCATGTTCAAACTTGGCCTTGACATCATCTAGATACAACTTCTGACCAAGTTTGGTGAAGATCGGATGAAAACTACTTGAATTAGAGAGCGGACACGGACCGACCGACCAACCTACAGATCGACTGACCGACAGACAGACAACTTCACTCCTATATACCCCCCTAAACTTCGTTTGAGGGGGTATAAAGAATAATTCTCATTATCATGTTTTCCTTGTCAGTTACCGAGTTACGGTAACTCGCACCATTCTGCTCGCCGTTGTTTTAACTGTAACTATGTTCATAATGGGGGAAATTAAACATTTGGGATGCAAAATTGCTGGCTGGTGGTCGGAGAAACGTTGTTACCGCTTATAAGGGGTGCATTATATAATGTTTATCGACGGTCGCAGCACAGACCGGCCGCCTACATGGGGTGACCGCCAATGAGGGGTGACTGGTAGTAGGGGTTGGACTGTAATTACATTTATTTTTATACATTCCTTCCTTTTGACAATCCCCTTCCTTTCTTTCTCCTTCATTGATGAGTTTATTCATTCCTTCAGTTCTTAATCATTCATGTTTTATTTTACTGAATTATACATTAATGCATTTATGTTTGTATTGCTTTTAATTTATTTGAGCCAGTGCCCTGGTTGAACAAGATTTAATGCATGTGTGTTACGTATTGTCCAAGCACAAGTTTTTAATCAGCCAATCAGGAACAACAATTGCCCTTCAAATAGTTTTTTATTTAAAGAACGTTTCTTTTTGAGAAAATCAAATCAAGACAGATAGTGTCGTTCTTGATTAGCATGCGCGGACTTCACAGGCTAATCAGGCAAGACAATTTACGCTTGTCCCACAGCAAGGCTCATGTATATTCTGGTGTCACCCTGCAGAATATAGGAGAACGGTGAAAATAGGTGACATGACGATACATTAATTCATAATGATCAATTCAGTCATTCCTCATTCATTCCTATTTTTCTTTATTCCATCATTTGGACAGTCAATTAAATGTTTATTACCATTTAACAAAATTAAAAAATAAATTCACTTTGTTAAATAATTATAATTATATATTTATCACAATTAAATGTTTATTAACATTTAACAAAATTAAGAAATAAATTCACTTTGTTAAATAATTATAATTATATATTTATCAAGGAATGACTTTAAATGAGAGTGTTGACATTTTTTGAGATATCAGAATTGCCCTTAAATTATGCATGATGGCCACAATTAATAATTGGACGCCAGATTATTCAGTCGCTACTAAGAAAACATTTCTATGTTAGATATTTCACACACAAACACACTTCCTAACCCTTAATAAATTTGACATAATCGCATAAATATACAAATGTATGAACTGTGAATAACACCAATAACCGCACAATGACCCCTGTTTTCACTATAAGGTACATAAATATTAGTTATGAACCAAAACTAAATTGTTTATCATTTGTCAGAAAAATTAAAACAATACATGTCTTTATACTGTGATTTTTTCCTTCTTTATAAAGCACCGGAAAACAGCACCTAATTCCCAATCGGAAAAAAATAATATTTCCCAATTTCTGTCAAAAAAAAAATCAAAATTTAAGGTTTTTATTTTTTTAGTCTGTTTATGTTTTTAAATAAAATCTAGCATTGAGTTAGTTTCCCTACGCAGCTCTATGGCTTTAACCTAAGTAAATAGAATATTGATAACTTGCCAACACTTAGTTATCAATTTTTAAGTACTTGTGAGCAAAATATAGCATACACTAATTTCAAAATGTGAAGATTTCATGACCTGAATTTTCCCAACATCAGAGTTTTTCACGCAAATTCATCCCAATTGGACTGGTACCAGTACTTTTCCAATTGGGAACAAAAACACTGTTATATTTAAAAAAAAAAGCTATACTTATGAGAAGTAAATAAATAAGTGTATTGTTTAAGCACTGTGGAGGCCAAAAGGCAGTGAAACTTTTGAGGCCAACGCCCAAGGCCCTTAGTTGGCCTAGTGCCTACTAGAATGCCCAAGGCCCCCAGTCAGCCTAGTGCCTATTAGAATGCCCGAGGCCCATTGTCAGCCTAGTGCCTACTAGAACGCCCAAGGCCCCTTGTTTGCCTAGTGCCTACTAGAAGGCCAGAGGCTCTCAGTCAGCCTAGTGCCTACTAGAATGCCCAAGGCACCCAGTCAGCCTAGTGCCTACTAGAATGCCCGAGGCCCCAAGTCAGCCTAGTGCCTACTAGAATGCCCAGGGCCCCCAGTCAGCCTAGTGCCTATTAGAATGTCCAAGGCCCCCAGTCAGCCTAGTGCCTTCTAGAAAACCTGAGGCCCCTTGTCGGCCTAGTGCCTACTAGAATGCCAAAGGCCCCAGTCAGCCTAGTGCATACTAGAACGCCCGAGACCCATTGTTGGCCTAGTGCCTACTAGAATGCCCAAGGACCCCAGTCAGCCTAGTGCCAACTAGAATGCCCGAGACCCCTTGTTGGCCTAGTGCCTACTTAGGAATGCTCAAGGCCCCCAGTCAGCCTAGTGCCTACTAGAACGCCCAAGGCCTCTTGTCGGCCTAGTGTCTACTAGAATGCCCAAGGACCTCAGTCAGCCTAGTGCCTACTAGAATGCCCAAGAACTCTTGTTGGCCAAATGCCTACTAGAACGCCTACTAGAATGCTCAAGGCCCCCAGTCAGCCTAATACCAACAAGAACGCCCATGGCTCCCAGTCAGCCAAGTGCCTACTAGAACGCCAGAGGCCCCTTGTCAGCCTAGTGCCAACTAGAACCTCGAGGCCCCTTGTTGGCTTAGTGCCTACTAGAAAGCCAGAGGCCCCTTGTTGGCCTGGTGCCTACTAGAAGGCCCGAGTCTCTTGTTAGCCTAGTGCCTACTAGAAGGCCCGAGTCTCTTGTTAGCCTAGTGCCTACTAGAAGGCCCGAGTCTCTTGTTAGCCTGCCTACTAGAAGGCCCAAGTCTCTTGTCGGCCTAGTGCCTACTAAAAGGCCCAAGACCCCTTGTCGGCTTAGTGCCAAATAGAACGCCCAAGGCTCCCAGTCAACCTAGTGCCTACTAGAAGGCCTGAGGCCCCTTGTCGGCCTAGTGTCTACTAGAAGGCCAGAGGCCCCTTGTTGGCCTAGTGCCTACTAGAACGCCAGAGGTCCCCCGTCAGCCTAGTGCCTACTAGAAGGCCTGAGGCCCCTTGTCGGCCTAGTGTCTACTAGAAGGCCAGAGGCCCCTTGTTGGCCTAGTGCCTACTAGAAGGCCAGAGGCCCCTTGTTTGCCTATTGCCTACTAGAATGCGCAAGGCCCCCAGTCAGCCTAGTGCCTACTAGAACACCCGAGGCCCCTTGTTGGCCTAGTGCCTACTAAACATCAAAGGTCCCTTATTGGCCTAGTGCCTACTAGAACGCCTAAGACCCCTTGTCGGCCTAGTGCCTACTAGAACGCCCAAGGTCCCTTGTTGGCCTAAGGCCTACTAGAACGCCCAAGGCTACCAAGTTCCTACTAGAACACCCGAGGCCCCCAGTCAGCCTAGTGCCTACTAGAACGCCCGAGGCCCCCAGTCAGCCTAGTGCCTACTAGATTGCCCAAGGCCTCTTGTCAGCCTAGTGCCTACTAGAATGCCCGAGGCCCCTTGTTTGCCTATTGCCTACTAGAACGCCCGAGGCCCCTTGTTTGCCTAGTGCCTACTAGAAGGCCAGAGGCCCCTTGTTGGCCTAGTGCCTACTAGAAGGCCAGAGGCCCCTTGTTGGCCCAGTGCCTACTAGAAGCCTGAGGCCCCATGTTGGCCTAGTGCCTACTAGAACGCCCGAGGCACCCTGTTTGCCTAGTGCCTATTTGAACGCCCGAGGCCCATTGTTTGCCTAGTGCCTACTAGAACACCCGAGGCCCATTGTTTGCCTAGTGCTTACTAGAAGGCCAGAGGCCCCTTGTTTGCCTAGTGCCTACTAGAAGGCCAGAGGCCCCTTGTTTGCCTAGTGCCTACTAGAACGCCCGAGGCCCCTTGTTTGCCTAGTGCCTACTAGAAGGCCAGAGGCCCTTGTTGGCCTAGTGCCTACTAGAACGCCCGAGGCCCCTTGTTGGCCTAGTGCCTACTAGAACGCCCGAGGCACCTTGTTTCCCTAGTGCCTACTAGAACGCCCTAGGCCTGTTGTTTGCCTACTGCCTACTAGAACGCCCGAGGCCCCTTGTTTGCCTAGTGCCTACTAGAAAGCCAGAGGCCCCTTGTTTGCCTAGTGCCTACTAGAAGTCCAGAGGCCCTTTGTTTGCCGAGTGCCTACTAGAAGGCCAGAGGCCCCTTGTTTGCCTAGTGCCTACTAGAACGCCCGAGGCTCCTTGTTTGCCTAGTGCCTACTAGAACGCCCGAGGCCCCTTGTTTTCCTTGTGCCTACTAGAACGCCCAAGGCCCCTTGTTGGCCTAGTGCCTACTAGAACGCCTGAGGCACCTTGTTGGCCTAGTGCCTACTAGAAAGCCCTAGGCCCCTTGTTGGCCAAGTGCCTACTAGAAGGCCTGTCAGGCCCTATAGTTGGCCTAATAGTACGCTCAAGGCCCCTTGTTGGCCAAGTGCCTACTAGAAGGCCCGTCAGGCCCCTAGTTGGCCTACTGCCTACTAGAATGCCCGAGGCCCCCAGTCAGCCTTGTGCCTACTAGAACGCCCGAGGCCCCTTGTTTGCTGAGTGCCTATTAGAAGGCCAAAGGCCTCTTGTTGGCCTAGTGCCTACTAGAACGCCCAAGGCCCCCAGTCAGCCTAGTGCCTACTAGAAAGCCCGAGGCCCCTTGTTGGCCTAGTGCCTACTAAACGTCAAAGGTCCCTTGTTGGCCAAGTGCCTACTAGAATTCCTAAGGCCCTTGTCGGCCTACTGCCTACTAGAACGCTCAAGGTCCCTTGTTGGCCTAAGGCCTACTAGAACGCCCAAGGCCCCTTGTCGACCTAGTTCCTACTAGAACACCCGAGGCCCCCAGTCAGCCTAGTGCCTACTAGAATGCCCGAGGCCCCTTGTCAGCCTAGTGCCTACTAGAAGGCCAGAGGCCCCTTGTTTGCCTAGTGCCTACTAGAACGCCCGAGGCCCCTTGTTTGCCTAGTGCCTACTAGAACGCCCAAGGCCCCTTGTTTGCCTATTGCCTATTAGAATGCCCGAGGCCCCTTGTTTATCTAGTGCCTACTAGAAGGCCAGAGGCCCCTTGTTGGCCTAGTGCCTACTAGAAGGCAAGAGGCACCTTGTTAGCCTAGTGCCTTCTAGAACGCCTGAGGCCCCTTGTTGGCCTAGTGCCTACTAGAACGCCTGAGGCACCTTGTTTGCCTAGTGCCTACTTGAACGCCCGAGGCCCCTTGTTTGCCTAGTGCTTACTAGAAGGCCAGAGGCCCCTTGTTTGCCTAGTGCCTACTACAAGGCCAGAGGCCCCTTGTTGGCCTAGTGCCTACTAGAACGCCTGAGGCCCCTTGTTGGCCTAGTTCCTACTAGAACGCCCGAGGCACCTTGTTTGCCTAGTGCCTATAAGAACACCCAAGGCACCTTGTTTGCCTAGTGCCTACTAGAATGCCCAAGGCCCTTTGTTTGCCTAGTGCCTACTAGAAGGCCAGAGGCCCCTTGTTTGCCTAGTGCCTACTAGAAGGCCAGAGGCCCCTTGTTCGCCTGGTGCCTTCTAGAAGGTCAGAGGCCCCTTGTTTGCCTAGTGCCTACTAGAACGCACGAGGCCCCTTGTTTGCCTAGTGCCTATTAGAACGCCTGAGGCCCCTTGTATGCCTTTAGCCTACTAGAAAGCCCAAGGCCCCTTGTTGGCCTAGTGCCTACTAGAACGCCCGAGGCACCTTGTTAGCCTAGTGCCTTCTAGAACGCCCGAGGCCCCTTGTTGGCCAAGTGCCTACTAGAAGGCCTGTCAGGCCCCTAGTTGGCCTACTAGAACGCTCAAGGCCCCTTGTTGGCCAAGTGCAAACTAGAAGGCCCGTCAGGCCCCTAGTTGGCCTACTGCCTACTAGAACGCCTGAGGCCCCTAGTTAGCCTAGTGCCTACTGAAATGCCTGGCCCCTTATTGCCCTATTGCCTACTACAATGCCCAAGGCCCCTTGTTGGCCTAGTGCCTACTAGAACGCCCGAGGCCCCTTGTTGGCCTGGTGCCTACTGGAAAGCCAGGCCCCTAGTCGGCCTAGTGCCTACTAAAACACCAGGCCTTTTTTTGGCCTAGTGCCTGCTAGAACCAGTGCAAAATTGATTTTACTTGTTTGAATAAGCAGAACAGTATTAAGGCTGGCAAGACATAAAATGTGACAATGTCCTTTTATAGATACAAAGTGTCATTATAATATTGTAATGGCAACACTAGGTAATATGGATAACATTTTGTCATATTAGCAGACTTTTTTTACCTTTAACTTATTTCATTTTATTTGATGAAAAGATGAAAGATATTTCACATTTGAGAACATATACTGCAGACATTGATAATAAACACAACACAAAAATAATTTGCAATAAAACACAATTGCAATTCAAATACAATTACGAGCTTTGTCACTGACCATTAACAGATGTACCCAGGGGTAATAATGTTGAAGTAAGAAAAAAGATCTCCATAAGTTTATAAAGTGTTTTTTCCCATATGGCCCTCTATTGACAAACTGATCGAGTTTCATTAACCCTCACTTTAGTACTTTTGAGTTATTGCAGGAAACTGATTTTTTGGATGGACAGACAGTCTCACAAATTAAATAAGTTCCATAATTAAAATAATGGCCCTCAAACCACAAACAGAATTTCACGAACCTTGTCTATTTACTTTTTGATTTGTTGCAGGATTCAGATATCAGTTTTCACTTATTTCTGTAACTATAAAAATCACAAGTTTTGTCTGATAAAAAAACTAAAATAATTTGCTTATGTTCTGTTAGGTGCTCTAGCTATATTAACTGAGCTTCATCAATCCAGCTTACGTACTACATGTATTTGTGTATTTGAAGAATTCAGATGTTAGTTATCTATTGCTTTTTAGTAACTGTGGCATATGTTACCATAGTTTCCACATTTATTTTTTGAAATTATGCACACATTCCACACATGGCCCTCTATCCACATACCAAGTTTCATCAAGTTAGCTTGAGTACTTTTTAGTTATTGCAGGATCTAGATGATAGTTTCCAATTATTTCTGTAACCATAGCAACCATATTTTTTATTTGAGATAAAACTTAAATAACAGGCATAAAGTCCTCTATCCAAATACCAAGCTTCATAAACCTTGCTTACATACTTTTCAAGTTATTGCACAATCCAGATTTTAGTTTTCAATGATTTCAGCGACCATATAAACCATAATTGTAATGTGAAGAAAAAACTAAAATAACAGGAATACTTCCCATAAGGTCCGCCATCTGCATACCAAGTCTCATCAACATGGCTTATTAAGCACTTTTTAAGCTATTTCAGGATCCAAATTTTACTTTTCAATTATAAACCATAGCAACACAATGTTTTGGGATTACAAAAATAAATGTTTACAAAATCAAGTTAATATGACAACTAACAACATTTCAAATAAACCTTGTCCATCTGAGAAGTGTTTGACATTTTCTGGCTTAATGTTTAACTTAAGTATCTATAGGACTTAAATGACAGATGATGACAAAATTACTCCAAAATTGCTGCTGGACTAGTATTAAAACTGGTATTTAAGTGAAACATTTTGCATGTAGGCCATTTTAGCATTTCTGAAATACCAATAAGGGCATGAGTTTTGTGTAAATGTCAATATACCATATCCCAAGGCAATAAATACATCAATAGATGGACAATTTATTCACCTAAACCACTTATTTATCCTGCTTGTAACTATACCAGTGTCATGGATTTTGAAATTTATAGCGTTTATTGTCAATATTGTGGCTGGTTAATACATAAAAATATATAAGTGTTTTCATTGATATTGTTATTAATAATGCATCATATTTACTTTCAAAATTTAAAATCAGCTACACATTTCAATGCAATATTCATAGTGGCCAGGTTATGTAATAAAAAAACACATTTCTTACCAATTCTTTCTTTTAATAAATTCCTTTTCTTTGGAATCGGTCTAGCTTTAGCTGTATGCATCCTTTGTAATTTATACTTCACGCACCATATTCTTCAATAAGTTTTGTAATTTATATCACTATTACTTATAATTGTTGACCAAGTTTGTAATTTATTTAACTAACAGTCCAGAGATTAAAATCACTTCAGCAACAATGAAATTATTTGTAAGCCATCATTATAAGTAACTTAATATCCAAAATTACAAATATTTCTTACCAATATGTGACAATAAATTAAATGTAATGATATCAAATGAACTGAACAGCACATATATAGCAACAACTTCCTTGATTACTATGATTCATTATAAAAGTGGTTGAATAAGTTTCTCCTTCAAAGAGCAGATGTGTTAATATTTACCAAAATACATTCTCATTATCTTAAAACTTTGAAAAACTTCCTTTTACTGATATGAATTATGGTAATTTACCAATTTATTTTATCTTCCATATTGACTGCCTTTTGGCTGTTCAATACTTGATATGTGTACGTATCTATTTGACCAAAAGATAACCCATGAAAGTGAACACACATACTGAGGAATTATTTACATTAACAGCTTGAAATTTGTGGTAAAAGGCCTGCTTTTTAAAAAAACCTTTAAAAGCAGTGATTGTCATCCCTGATAAGCCTAAGCGCATTTCACAGGTAAACCCGGACTACACTTTACGCACATGCATTAACCCTTTGCATGCTGGGAAATTTGTCGTCTGCTTAAATGTCGTCTGCTGAATTTCTAAAATTAGCATTTTCTTCAATATATACTTCAACGAATACTATCAAAATAAAAAACAGTTTGGATCCTGATGAGACGCCATGTTCTGTGGCATCTCATCTGGATCCAAACTGTTTGCAAAGGCCTTTTAAATTCGGTTCCAGCACTGAAAGAGTTAAGCCCAGTTTTCCCAGAATGAGGCCAACATTTTGGAGGTCTGATTTCAACATTTTAACATTTACAAGACCTCCAGTCAACTTAAACAAGTGCAATCAGAGAATTGAATGCCATTCCAGAAGAGAAAACAGATTGGGAAATCAATACTTACAAACACGTTCTATTCTATAATTGTTTGGATTATAATGTCATAATTATCGAAAATATTCTGCTTTTTCTGTTTGCAAATTCTAACCCCCACAACAGAAGCGGTCAGCAGTAACCAAACAATGTAGTTAATATGCCTAATCATTATTATTTTAGCCTTGTTCTGGGAAAACAGGGCTTAATGTAATTAATATTCCTCATTTTTACTATATGAGCCTTGTTCCGGGAAACAAAGCTTAACAAGTTAATATTCCTAATAATTATTATTTGAGCATTGTTATGGGAAAATGGGGCTTAATGCATGTGATTAATTGCTGTCCCAGACTAGCCTGTGCATTCCACAAAGGCTAATCAGGGACGGACACTTTCTTCCTAAACTTAATTTTTGCTAAGAAGAGACTTAATTCAAATGACTGCAGACTGCACAGGCTAATCTGGGAAACAATTCACTCATTTGCATCAAGCACCAGAAAAAGGCTTCTTTAATTAGATCCAATAAAATCTGGTGAGGTCCTGTAAAAACCATAAGTTAAAAGACCTTATGTAACAAATTAAATGACCATTTTTTACATGGGAATAATATGTTTGTATTTCATTAAATCCAAGAAAGGTTAAAGACTATATTGTGAACAAGATCTTCGACATAGAAATCCGGTTTGTATGCGACTGACAAACCGTTTGTTAATGCATTCTGTCCCCTACATGATCTGGTGATCTCATACTGTAAAATACTTTGTGTTTGTCAGCATGACATTTTGTAGTTGAAAAAAAAACAAACTTGTCCATGGGAATGTTAATTTGTTGATTTCTTGATTTTGAAGAATGAAAATTGAGGAATTTGCGACAGTCATTTTTCCATGTGTTTGAATCTTATTTGTAGATTGGGCAACCAGCAAAATTTACAAAAATTAATTCCCACTAATAATAATGACTTTACAGTATTTTTGAAAATTATTCAAATAGACATATAAAAACACTTTATATAATATTTAAACCAAAAATAATTTTAAAAAAGCATCAGTAGCCAACATATCATTCACACCGCTGTTTTAAACACAAAAAACTCAAAATGACATATTTCTTACACAAACAAAATAGTTTTCAGTGAATTTACTAAGAATTTTCTTTATCAATGTGGGGCTTTAAGATCAACTTCAGTGACAAAGATTTGCCTTTGAATAGGCTCTTCAGAAAAAAAGCTAATACTTTTTTCTACACTATGTTTATTCTTGAAGCACTTTAATATATGTTTATAAATTAACAATAACATATTTCCAACAAAGGCATATACAGTAGATTTTGCTTAATTGAATAGCCCATTTGTCACGTCCGAATATTCAATTATCAGGAGTAATCAATTATACAGAATCAGTTATAGTTTCAAATGTTATCAGTAACCGGGTGTAATCCTCCTGGAAATTGTGCTTTTCATGCATAATCAAAACGTCGTTTCGACACATAAAGCGTTTTAAAAAAAGTTAATATTGAAATTAAATATCGAATCCATTATAAATATAATATAAACGTTTTGTTGAATTACCAAATGAGAATACAAATTTTGTAATCCAAAACACACTTTCTAGCTTTAAATAAAACGTCCACATGCATTTCCTTTGCCCCCAACAAAAAGCTAGCGAAAACTATGCAGCAATGTACAATGTCACGCCATACGGTGCGTGTCATGATTTTTCCTATTTTCATTTTATTGCTTTCCCAACGTTTACGCTAGCAACATCTATTGCTCATGTATTGTCCTGGTAAAAAGTGCGCGAAAATTAGCGTGGGTGTATATACACTGTAGTGAGGAGAATGCTGTATCTTTGACGTTACGCTCTTTCAGGTAGTTTAGTTTTGAAACAGATAATGTACTGTGTACTGATTTACTGGAAAATCTGGTCAATACTGGATTTAATTTTGGTTATTGTAAAAACATGATCAGCAGTGTTATGACTGCAATGCTTTGACAAATGTGTGCGCTTTCGATTGTTTGACATCATTTTTAGATATGATTTACTGTGACGCATTTGTGTAGCTTTATATACACGAACTGAGAATATAGTGTAACATTCGATCACCTATTGCAAACTGTCGAGCAAGACACGTCAACAGTTTGTTTCTAATCAGCAACCAACTCTTTAATTGTTTCTTAGCGACAAAAAACTGTTGAAGTGTGTTACTCGACAGTTTGCATTCGAAAGTTTGCACCTGACTGCACACCGGAGACTCCAGTATTTGCATTGTACTTGCTCGCATACTACACCTGTGAGTCACGTGACGCTTGACAGACGCTGCATACATGAATGGTGTGAAATGAAAACAAAGGCAGTCAATTGAGCGTGTCTGTCAAAATCGTCGATACGATGCGTATCCTTGGAGATTTATGACATTCTTTGCTGGATTATAGTGTGGATTATAGTGCTCAATAGAAAATTGGCTATTCAATTAACGGAAATACGCCATATTTCCTATCAGAATATGTGATATTTTAACAACGGGAAGAGATGCAAATGGTTTGGTGTTTTCAATTTCTATTCAATTAACCAAATTATTCGATTATCCAATATTCAATTAAGTGGAATCTACTGTATATGTAATTAGTCTAAATATACAAGAAATTAAAAATGGTTGGTGAACTTGGGCCCAACATGTGTGTATCATTAGTATTTGGGAAAATCAAAAACTTAAAACATAACATTTTATATATATATGTTTTGATAAATGAAATGCAATTGTGTACAATCAAGTTTCATTGAAATGCACTAAAGCAGTTCAACAATATGCTTCTGGACACAAAAGTTTTCTGGTCGGATGGACAAGGCCAAAACAATCCCATCCAGATAAAAGGACGGATGGACAACGCCAAAACAATATCCTCCTCCAGATAAAATTATGAGAGAAGAAAGGACAGACAAGTCAGGGACTATATGCTCTTGCTTGTTCAAGCACAAAATCTCTTATCTGTAATTTCTAAGTACAAAGATGTATACATAATTCTGGAAAAAAATGCTGGTCAGTTTAGGGGTTTACCATACGACCTTACATGAAGCATTTGTGTAACCTTGACCCTTGATGTGAATCGTATGACCTTACATGAAGTATATTGTGTGAGGTTGACCTTTACCCTAGATATGAACCTTGACCTTTACCCTAGACATAAATCTTACATATGACACACAGCAAGGAAGAAGATGGATAAGAATTATGGAAGGTTATTACAGAATCCACTGATGCATAGTAAAATAATGGCTAAACTAAAGCTTTGTCACAGACATGACCAATACCCCCACATGCCTCATTGACACAGAATATTTTGCATGTTGTATTCACAAAATAAGAAAAGGTAATGTGATTTGGTCAATTTAAACATGAAAACATTTCTGATAAAAACAAAAACAGCTAGGCTTTTGCTATCAGTCATATTTATTATCAGACAACTAACGTTTTGTTAAACATTCAAATAATCTATGACAAAACTTGATACAACTCTGTGATATAAACTATCATTATTCGCTAAAATCACTATTAGAATAACAAATCCAATATTGCCATTGAAACTTTGTAAACATATACATTTTCAAAGTCTTCTTATTAGTACATGATAAGCACATACTATTATTTGAGAGGATTTCCGAATAAAAAAAAAAAAGCTTCAAACGCAAGTAGTGATTGTCAAAAAAATACAGCATTTTGTTAACACAATTTAGTAAGGTCCCAAAATACATACATTATTTCAAGGAACAATTCATGATAAGTGTTGCAACAACAAAGGTAACCAATTAACAAATACCAAGTGTCTTTCCTTTGTTTTTGTTTGGGGTGATTTATGTACTTACAGGCTTTTAACTACTGAAAAATGTTCCATCAATGCTCTAACATTTGTAACATCAACATTTGCAATTGATTAAAAGCATTGCAATAAAAACATTAACATTTATTTTGATAATGAGATAACAATCGATTCAACACAAAAATATTTTGTTCAAGTAAAATGTCATTCACACATGACATTGTTTTAAATCATTTCAACTTGTGGGCTCCACGCAAGACAATCGTAACTCACTTTTGACAAATTTTACAGGAAAAGCAAAAAACGTTTTATTTTTCTTAATACTGTATTTAAATTAAGACATTCTGCTTCCTAATGTGAGTATACTATAACAGTCTTTTACATATGAAATAGTAAAATCAAAATTTACTCTAGTCATTTTTCATATTTTGAACTTTTTACAAGTTACAATACGAGTTGCACTTATTGCAGTTACTGTAATATATAACTTAAAATACTTTGCCGGGAACAGGTTAAAAAGAAATGTACATATAAATTTTATGTTTCTTACCAGTCCATGTTATTGAAGCACTGTATGTGATACTGAGCAGAATACAATGAAATGATTACTGTATAATAAGTATGTCGGAATAACATCAAAATCTAATTCAGATGCATTAGATTTTATAAACATCAAATCCAGAATACCACCTTTGGGATGTGTTGGAGTTTTTACAAGTTGATGGAATCCCTACTGACCAGTAAGGGTGATTAAATCTTTTGACGCCTGATTAGATTTGTTAAGATCAGTGTTAAAATCACCCATGAGAAATGATGGTATGTTTTGTTGGAATAGTTGGAGTAATATTTCTAACTGAATTAGATAACAGACACCAAGCTGAATGTTAAAACATACTAAGTGTCCCCACGACCTAGTTTTTGTCCTGGCATTGCCCATATTCGAACTTGACCTAGACATCATCTAGATACAACTTTTACCCAAGTTTGGTGAAGATTAGATAGACTATTTGAATAAGAAATCGGACACCAAGCTGAATGTATAAAATGCACTAAGTGACCCCGTGTTTTTCTAGTTTTCTGCCCGGCATGGCCCATGTTCGAAATTGGCCTAGAGAATTTAAATTAGAGAGCGGACACCATGTTGAATCTGTAAAATGCAAATTTTTTAACCCAGCATGGCCCATATTCAAACTTGACCTAGACATCATCTAGATACACCTTCTAACCAAGTTTGGTGAAGATGACATAAAGAGTATTTGAATTAGAGAGCAGACACCATGCTGAATGTGTAAAATGCACTAAGGGACCCCTGATCTAAATTTTAGCCCCGCATGCCCCATGTTCCAACTTGGCCTAGAGAATGTTAATTAAGAGAGCTGACACCATGCTGAATCTGTAAAATGCACTAAGTAAACCCGTGACCTAGTTTTCGGCCCCCCATGGCCCATGTTCGAACTTGGCCTAGAGAATTTAAATTAGAGAGCGGACACCATGCTGGATGTGCACTAAGTGACCCCGTGTCTTGTTTTTTGCCTGGCATGGCCCATGTTCGAACATGGCCTAGAGATCATCAAGGTAAAACTTCTGACCAAGTTTAGTGAAGAGCTGATGAAAAGTACTTGAAATAGAGAGCGGACACTATACTCAATGTGTAAAACACGTTAAGTGACCTGTTACCTAGTTTTAGGGGCGGCATGGCCCATGTTGGAACATGGCCTAGAGATCATCTATATAAAACTTATGACCAAGTAAGGTGAAGGTGAAGATCGGAAGTAAACTACTTCAATTAGAGAGCGGACACCATGCTCAATGTTTCAAACGCACATATTGACCCTGTGACCTAGTTTTTGACCTGGCAAGGCCCATGTTCAAACTTGGCATTAAGATAATCTAGATAAAACTTCTGACCAAGTTTGGTGAAGATTGGATGAAAACTACTTGAATTAGAGAGGGGACACCATGCTGAATGTTAAAAAAGTGACCCCGTGACCTAGTTTTTGGCCAGGCATGTCCCATGTTCAAACTGAGCCTGCCTAGAGATCATCTAGATAAAATTTTTGACCAAGTTTGGTGAAGATTGGATAAAAAATACTTGAATTAGAGAGCAAACACCATGCTGAATGTTTAAAACGTACTAAGAGACCCCTTGATCTACAACTATGAAGGTTGTTCCCTAGACCTAGTTTTTGACCCAGCATGACCCATATTCAATCTTGACCTAGACATCATCTAGATACAACTTTTGACCAAGTTTGCTTAAGATCGGATAAAAACAACTTGAATTAGAGAGCGGACACTTAATACGGACCGACAGACAAGTTCACTCCTATATACCCCCCTAAACTTTGTTTGTGGGGTTATAATAATAAATATTTCTACAAATGTGTGACCATTGATGTGTGACCTTGACTTTGGTCAACAACACATAGGTCTTGCACTGCCTTATAATTGAGAATAATAACATCAGGACATTTTGAGAATCCATTTAAGTATGGTAGAATCCTTACCCAATAAGGCATATTTAAGCAAAATGTGTGATTTTGACCTTTGTTTGTGACTTTGACCATGACCCTAGCAACCTGGATCTTATATTTGACACTCAGCTAGATAATGGAGAATAATTCTGGACAGTTATTATAGAATCCCTTGATGTATAGTAAAGGAATGACTAAATAATGAATAATTCATCAAATTTGTGACCTTTGACCTCTATGTGTGATCTTTACCTTAGCTCCTAGGATTATGGTGTTGAACATGAAGCACCCCCAGATAATTGAGAACAACTAAGGCAAGTTTCATGGCTCTGGCTCATGTGTTATTGGAGATAAAGCTCTAAGCTTATATTAAAAAGCATGTTTTTCAAGATACAAAAGGCCATGACCTTAGCCCCTAGGATTATGGGTGTTGAATGTGAAGCACCCCCAGATGATTGAGATCAACTATGGCAAGTGTCATGGCTCTGGCTCATGTGTTAATGGAGATAAAGCTTATATTAAAAAGCATTTTTTCAAGAAGCAAATGGCCAAAATTCTGTTGTTAACCGATGGTGTACAATGCCATTTGAGGTGCATCATCCTCTTATCCATATATATACTCATACCAAGTTTCAAGGAAATTCGCAAAAGCACTTCCAATATATGGCTCTGGACACAAAAGTGCCAGACGGATGGAAGGACCGACAACACCAAAACAATATCCCTCTGCCTATGGCAGGGGAAAATAAACCTGGTTAAAATCAGGATAACCATGCATTGGTTTATCTCCCTTTGAAGAGGATTAATTGAACATACTGTGTAACAAGCAACCTGACTTTGTAAAGCTAAGTAAAAAGTAACGTACCTGACTCTTCTTGAAACTCATCAGTATCCCAGCCCTCATCGGAATCTGCATCTACAAAAAATATCAATATCACTGGTATTTTTGAGGTCGTATAATTCTAACCTCATTTAAAAATGGAATTGTGTACTGGTATGGGTTCCTGGGGACCGTTTCACTAAACTTCGTAGTACATATTTACGATAAGATAATTTTTCAAAGATACATAGTTGCTAAAGTCCTTATCATATGATTATACATTTTCAGTGCTTAATTAATTACATTGGCATCTCAAGCGCCGTATATATTTGACGAGCATGGCGAGCTCGTTCGTCTACTTATTAAGATTACAAAATTCTCTTGTAAGTTAAAATTGTCGTACGATCGTTTATGAAACAGTCCCCTGGATAGCTAACTGTATGTAAAAAAAATGAACATTCCACATAACTTAGCTGAATCCAATAAAATGCTAAAGAACAATTAAAACTGTTGTTCCATTTTCATATTTTTAGCCATAACCTTCACCTTGAACTCTCAACTGCATTTGTGTAATCCCAGGCAATGTCTGAATTTGAGTTATGACTAATGTTTAATTTAAATTTGGCTGTGCTCTGTGAAAAAGGGTTAAATCCATGTGAGTTAGGTGTCATTCCAGATCAGCCTGTGCAGTCCGCACAGTCTAATCAGGGAAGACACTTTCCGCTTATAGAATATTTTTTGTTTCAAGAAAGTCTCTTCTTAGCAAAAATCCAGTTAAGGAGGAAAGTGTCGTCCCTGATTAGCCTGTATGGACTGCACAGGATAACCTGGGACGACACTTACGCACATGCATTAAACCCCCTTTTCACAGAGCATGGCTTCAATGTATTTTTTAATTGTGAAGTTATTGAGTACCAAAAATTTAATAAGTTTTTGAGTTAATACTTATCTTTTAAATCTTTTATCAAATGTCAAGTTATCAAACATCGTTTGCTCCTTTTATAAAGTTAAAACAGATACCATAACCTAATTCAGCCCATATTCAATCCTATGCAAGATGCTGAGACGTACCATCATTGGTCACCACAGTTCGATGTGAGGGGGGCTGCACGACTTGTGCCCCGACCCTGAAACAACAACAACAATCTTTATTTAACTTGAAAATAATTTGGACCACCATCAAACACGGTTAAGACTATAAGGGAACAACAATAATATCAACTATTCTAACAATATAGAAACACCTTCAAACATGGTTAAGACTATAAAGGAACAACAATATATCAACTATTCTAACAATATAGGACCACCTTTAAACACAGTTAAGACTATAAAGGAACAACAATGTATCAACTTTTCTAACAATATAGGACCACCTTTAAACACAGTTAAGACTATCATGCGGCGTCTCATCTGGGTCTACACTATTTGCATTGTCCTTTTTTCAGGACGCTAGGCATAAATGGGTTAAAATTCAAAATGTAATTTCATTAAATATTTGACAATGTTCCAAAAAGACTTGCCAAAGATAATTATCTGAAAAAAGGGAGTCACATCAAACTCGCATTTGTGTCCATAGTTAAAATTTGTGTTCACTCTTTGAGGTCAAAAGACAAATATGTTGTTTTTTTATTTGTGAGCGTTAGCTCACAAATAATGAAGAGGCAATTTTGCAAATCAGTATGGGCTTAACTACGCTAGGAACCGTAACCCGTGACTGCCTGTGTGGATAACTGCAGTAAAATTAAGCAGACGACAAATGCTAGGCTAGGAGCATCTGCTCTAACCACTACATCTGCCTGTTTATAGTTCCCACTGGTACACTACATAGTGCGTATGTATTCAAAAGTATTTAATAGCTTGTTAGACAACGTTGGCCAGTCTAGTGTTTATCATTGAAATCTGTACATATTGGCTGCTTTAACGGAAAATGGGGCTTAATGCATGTCAGATAAGATTAGCCTGTGCACACTGATGAGCTGTTTCAATGATTTGAAAAAAACATCACATCTCACCCTGTGCTTTGAGACACACTCTTTATAAATTTGAATTGGTTGTGGTCATTTCAAACTTGCGATATAAAAAGCTATCAGATAATTTTGAAAACTGAGTACTGTCTAAGATTATACAACAGCGAATAAATTCAGTGCCTTCAGCGCTTTGATTACAGTTTGCAATTTACTTTGTTGCATTGTGTTAATACTAGATTCAAGTTTAATCAAGGCTTCATTTCCAACCCTTAGATACTGATGAGCAGCAAACAGCATAAAACCTGAACAGACTGCAACTTACTCGCAGGCTGTTCTGGTTTTATGCTGTTTGCACACAGCCATTTTCACTTTGCTTCTAAGTGGGAAAGGGCTATTATGCGTCATTTCATTGGAAAAAAAAACAAAAAAGTGGCAAAAAGCATGGAAGCAAGCCATTGGGGGAAATGATCAAAACCTGATGTTTCTACAGTTTCTGCGTGAATATTTACTTGTTGTTTATTTAAAGAATTGTTTATTGTTAAAATTTCGAAAGTGCTTTCTCGTTTGTGCACGTATGGCTTGTGGTATCCGGAAGTGGACTGCACAGGCTAATCTTGGACAACACTTTACTCAAATGCATTTAGCCCCATTTTATAGAATACAGCTTATATGAAAATTTCCCAGCCTGGAGTGTTCACTCAGTATGCACTGTCTTCTCTTGTCATTTTCTAAATAATATTGAAGCTTTTAATGTTCATATTATGTTGTTAAATTGTCACTTGTGCTTTAGTTTCCTGGTCAGGAAATGCTCGTTTTCAAATTCAACAAGGGCTGTTTGTAAAACATGCATGCCCCCCATATGGGCTGTCCATTGTAGTGGCAGCCATTGTGTGAGCACGATTTTTGTCACTGTGACCTTGACCTTTGACCTAGTGACCTGAAAATCAATAGGGGTCATCTGCGAGTCACGATAAATGTACCTATGAAGTGTCATGATCCTAGGCAAAAGCGTTCTTGAGTTATCATCCGAAAATCATTTTACAGTTTCGGGTGGGTCACCGTGACCTTGACCTTTGACCTTGTGACCTCAAAATCAATAGGGGTCATCTGCGAGTCATGATCAATCAACCTATGAAGTTTCATGATCCTAGGCAAAAGCGTTCTTGAGTTATCATCCGAAAACCATTTTACTATTTCAGGTCACCGTGACCTTTACCTTTGACCTAGTGACCTCAAAAACAATAGGGGTCATCTGCAAGTCATGATCAATCTACCTATGAAGTTTCATGATCCTAGGCGTATGCGTTCTTGAGTTATCATCCGGAAACCATTTTACTATTTCGGGTCACCGTGACCTTGACCTTTGACCTAGTGACCTCAAAATTGATAGGGGTCATCTGGGAGTCATGATCAATCTACCCATGAAGTTTCATGATCCTAGGCGTATGCGTTCTTGAGTTATCATCGGAAACCATTTTACTATTTCGGGTCACCGTGACCTTGACCTTTGATCTAGTGACCTCAAAATTGATAGGGGTCATCTGCGAGTCATGATCAATCTACCCATGAAGTTTCATGATCCTAGGCGTATGCGTTCTTGAATTATCATCCGGAAACCATTTTACTATTTCGGGTCACCGTGACCTTGACCTTTGACCTAGTGACCTCAAAATCAATAGGGGTCATCTGCGAGTCATGATCAATCTACCCATGAAGTTTCATGATCCTAAGCATATGCGTTCTTGATTTATCATCCGAAAACCATTTTACTATTTCGGGTCACCGTGACCTTGACCTTTGACCTAGTGACCTCAAAATCAATAGGGGTCATCTGCGAGTCATGATCAATCTACCTATGAAGTTTCATGATCCTAGGCGTATGCGTTCTTGAGTTATCATACGACAACCACCTGGTGGACGGACCAACCGACCTACCGACCGACCGACCGACCGACCAACCGACCGACATGAGCAAAGCAATATACCCCCTCTTCTTCGAAGGGGGGCATAATAAAATTGCATTGTAGCTTGCTTGTTAAAAAAACTGTGAGCTTTGAGTTTGACTAAAAAAGAAATACAATCTTTTAAAAAAATCCTAAAAGGTACAAATTTAGATTAATGTATTTATTTACAGAAACAAGCAAATATTTTTAATCTATCTTTATTTTTCGTTTGCTCCAACAAACTTTAGCAATCCTTTCGAAAAGAGCAGTTATACTTTTCTATCAGCAAACAAAATGCTGAAAATAGTAACAAAATTGACAGATCTTCAGAATCCTCATCTTTTATTATGTGGAAAATGTCCTCAATTGTAATGGGAAAGTGCAGTGTAAAAAAACAACAACACATAACTCTCTCTCCAAGACTTACAGAGTTCTTGCCCTTGTTTAAGAGTAATTGCCTTTGTTGTTTAAATTAATTGTTAATTAGTCGTGTCAAATTAAGAAGGCTACATTGGTAATAAACAAATTTTCCAACTTATCGAGGAAAAGCGTGTAATAAACACTTATTATACTTATTTCGAATGATGATCAATAATCCATAAATGAACCAATAATTGTGAAAAAAATTTTGTAGTAAGGAGAGTTATTCAGATTGTTTAAACATAACAACATCTTTCTTTTTTGAATCGGTAGGACAAAAAAAAAGAAAATCCTAGTTTTCCCAGATTGTGAAAAAGCACCTTTAAATTAATAGATGTAAGATAAAAGTAAACAATTAGTGCACCACAAAGAGACCTTAAACCATATAAAAGTGTCTGAATACTCATAATGTCAAATACTAGCTGTTAACACAAGTGTGATTGGAATAAGTAATTTATTCTTCATTTAAAAGCAAAACAAAATCCTTGTTTACACAATATTTAACCCTTTCCCCCATAGAAGCTTTAAGTGAATAATTGCTATGTGCAAACAGCATTAAACCAGAATAGATTTTTATGCTGTTTGCTGCTCATCAGTATCTAAGGGTTGGAACTGAAGCCTTTAAAACTAAAATGAATTTAGTAAAAAGGTGTTAAAATAAATTCAACTTTCTATAGGACTACACATGTGTCAAAATACATATCTAAGTGGTAAAGAGTTAAACACTTAATGAATACCTATAACATGAATTTGATATATTTCTACAAATGTCACTTCAACTTTAAACAATCTCTTACCCAGCTAACTTGTTCCGCACAGCTAAAAACAGTTTTGACACTTTCATTTTTAAACTTGTTAGTAACCTCACTTTGAAATTAGATTTCTGCCAATATCCAGTCTATCACCTGTCAAGTAGAAGTACAAGCCCAAGTCTGTGTAAATACCATGAAATACCAGCCGAACATGAAACATTTAATACCAATCCTTTGTCTAATCTATACCTGAGTGAAGCAAATTGTAACCAGTGTACATGTTTGATCAGTACGAAAGCAAAATGGATATAATAAATAATTTTTCAAAAAAGCCAGCACTACATCAAATAATTTCATGGAAAGGACACCCCGATTTGTTTAAAGGTTCTATAAAGGTGAAGATCCGTAATTATTTACCGATTTTTATATATTTTTTCAGTATTTTATATATAAAGGTTATCAAAAAACTAAATGTACAATACAACTTGTTTTGAGCTCAAAATACAGTGTCCTCCAAGTAAATCGTGTTTACAAACAATCAGTTTATTTACATCGCTGTTTACTCGGGAAAGTGAAAGTGAGGGTGACTCAGGTCACCAAAAATTGTTCGTTGATTTTCAATGTTTTCCGGTATTACTCACAAAGTATGTCTCTTCTAATAATGGTCAAAACGTTTGTAGTTATCTAATTAGTTACTTTTTGCTTGTAAAAAGTTGTTTTAAATAGAATTAAAAAGAATGTTCTTTTGGCTATTTTTAGCATACGTCACCGCTTTGGGGCTACACATCACGTTAGTTGCAAAGTTGTTAACATTTCTTCCAATTATGAAACGGGTTTATTTTCAATACTACTTGACAACGTTGCACCTCAGCTGTGTTATTAGCATTTTGATGCAAGGGTAACTGAAATCCGGTAAAAATTAGGCAAGTTTATATGCATAATAATTGGATTTGTCACCTTTATAGGGCCTTTAAGTGGGACAGGGTTTATGAAAATAAAAATTATGTGAATTTTAGCTCATGGGTTATACCTTCTATCTGGTATGAACAACTGATAGGGGATGACTGTGTTTATAAGGTCCAAAACTGCATGAAATGCCAGTGTACTGATAATATTGAGTGAATGCAATCTTCAGTTGTTTGTTTATTGACAATTCAAAGTATAATGGAATATTGTCACAAAATTTCATTTGGGGGTTATGAAAAAAGTACTATTAGAGTGATATGCTTATGCTGATGCTTCTATTACTTATTACTTAAGTAACATTTTACAGTCCTGAATCTTGTTGAAAATTCCAAAAAAACATCATACTAAATTGATTTTTCTCGTCTTCATGCAAACCAATGTGTCAATGATCATAGCATCAGGGTCTATTTTTCAACTGTTTCTTCTCAATACTGAGAAGTACAAGATCAAAGCAACGATCTTGTCCAATCAATGCTCTTAGATATGAGAGGATGAGCCTCAGCTTGCTGAAGGAACGCTCGCAACTTGCTCTCGATTCTGCAATTGTTAAAAAAGAATTTGCAGAGAAAAGCGCAAAATTGGTAAAGACATCATCACCATAAAACACAATTAAAGAAATAAGTTCCAAAGGTGTCAATGGTAAGGCATCACCTCTTGTAGTAACATTTTACAGTCCTGAATCTCATTGAAAAGTTCTTTACATTCTTCATCAGTGTCATACAATTTGCTAAATCGAAACAATTTTTGCGAAGCGTATTCAAATCATCCCTTTTAACAAGATTGTGAACATAAGTAAAAATCCAAATGTTTAGTTTAAGTCATTGAGGAGATTATGAATCTAGTTGGTATTTCCTGTTGAAATTTATCCAAAACACTCTTAATTATGCACAAAACCCCCTCTTCTGCCAATTCTCCAGGCATCCGTTTCCTTCTCCTGGTTCGTCTTTGAAGTTCAATCCCCCATTCTTCACAACTTATCTTTATACTGTAAAGTGCCCTTTATACTGTAAAGTGGCACAAACCATCCTGTGTTGAGATAACTCTTTACCACAAAAAAACGTATTTTGACACATTTGTAGTCCCTTAGAAATGAACATTTAATTAAAGACCTTTCTAACCAGATTCAAGTTTTAAAGGTTTCATTTTCAACCCTAAGATACTGATGAGCAGCAAACAGCATAAAACCTGAATAGACTGCGAGTTACTTGCAGGCTGTTCTGGTTTTATGCTGTTTGCACATAGCCATTTTCACTTTGCTTCTGAGTGGGAAAGGTATTATTTGTATTTACAATGCTTCAAAATCAGATGCTGCATCCTTGAAATTCATGATAGGGTCCTGAAGTTGTTTTAAAACTCGATTAATTCTTCCTAGAATTTTTTTCAAGAAATAGATTACCGTTAACACGAGGAAATTGAATTCAAGAACATTTGCAAGCAACCTTTCTGCATCCGTTTAAACCCTTTTCCACTCAGAAACGCACGTTGACGCATTTGAAGTCCTTTAGAAAATCAAACTAAATTTAAGTCCTTTCATAATATTTTCAAGTTTGAAAGGCTTCATGTCCAAACCTTAGATAATGATGAGTAGCAAACAACATAAAACTTGAACAGACTGTTCTGGTTTTATGCTGTTTGCAAATAGCCATTTTCACTTTGCTTCTGAGTGGGAAAGGGTGAAGTATAATTTGCCTGATTTATATTTTCTGATTGTACCTCTTGTCAATTTACCTCTTACGACATAACATCTTGCATTTAACATTTGTGCGTCTATTTTGCAGCTAAAAAAAAACAAAAAAACTGATTGCCGTAACTGCTTATGTTATGATGAATTAATGCAGCCCACTTCGAGAAAACAAATGATAGGGTGTGGAGCATTAGGTATAAGATGTCAACAACAATGCTTAGCTACCGAGTGTTGTTAAGAGCAGGCAATTAAAGGATTAGTGGTCATCTATTATGGTCATTCAGTCACTAAATTGCAACTTTAAAAAAGAGCTGTGTTTATGAAACACAATGCCCCTTACTGCGCTTTAAAGCCGCACAGCAGCTATTTTAGAAAAAAATGACCTTTGATCTTAAAGGATGACCTCGAACTTGACCTTTTACCACTCAAAATGTGCAGCTCGATGAGATATACATGCATGCCAAATATCAAGTTGCTATCTTCTTCAATATTGTAAAAGTTATGACCAAGGTTAAACTTTTGGGACAGACAGACACACACAATTACAATGACAGACAGACAAGCGAATAAAAATAAATAATATTAAACTTTTATATATAGGCAATAAACTTTGTTTACATTACACTGTGTGTAAATGACCCGCAGGGATAAAATAATAAATAATATTAAACTTTTATATATTAGGCAATAAACTTTGTTTACATTACACTGTGTGTAAATGACCCGCAGGGATAACGTTACCTAGCAACATTACCAACTGACCACTTATTCCATTTCCCTTCACTGACCACTGTTCTCAGGTTGGATTGTACTTATTATACAAAGACTACTTATACCATTGATACTTCAAATACTTATAAGACAGACTAATTGGGGAAGACGCATACCATTGATACTTCAAATACTTATAAGACAGACTAATTGGGGAAGACGCATACCATTGATACTTCAAATACTTATAAGACAGACTAATTGGGGAAGACGCATACCATTGATACTTCAAATACTTATAAGACAGACTAATTGGGGAAGACTTATACCATTGATACTTCAAATACTTATAAGACAGACTAATTGGGGAAGACGCTCATTCACACTGAGTCATTTAAAGGGACCTTTCCACAGATTTTGTCATGTATTAAAGTTTGTAATTAAATGCTTTATATTGATAAATGTAAACGTTGGAACTTAAATCTCAAGTAAAAAACAAGAATAAAATTAAAGAAAGACAAAAAAGTAACCCTCAACTGGGATCAAACCACTGACCCCTGGAGTAAAAGTCTAACCCGTAGACCACTCGGCCATCCGTGCTCATGTATTTTATACTTTATATAAGCAATCGTCACCGTGTCAAAAATATAACGAGAAAAACAGAACTCTCCAAATTATTCAATCATTTCTCGTTTAAACTCTTTATAATGTTCAGGTTTTTAAATTGTCAAAAGATGCATATAATGGATATTATAGAGCATGGTTAATGTTCAGTATTACCTTTTCCTAACAAATATCGTAACTACAACGAAAATTTGCAAATCTGAAACAATTTTTGTAATTTTGTCGATTTAACAAAACGTGAAAAGATCCCTTTAACCCCATTTAAATAATCATTGAGTGCCATACCTTACAGTGAGATAAAAAGGCTCATACTCACTTGATTAAGTACAAATGAGGTATTGACAGCCTTTTTATCACAGGTATCATATTTCAACAGTGTCTAAGGGTTCACATAAAACCTCTAACATTAGCCTGTGATGAAGGTGTAGAGCATTAAATTTTACTGCCATATTTTTTATTTAAAACTTAAAGAGGCATGTTTGCAGTATGATAATATAACAATTTGTAAAATAAAAAAAGAAGCTACCGTAATTACTCTATGTTTTTGGACACTTAAGTTTTTGGACTCCCCTTTTTTTAGCAAAAATAAATATTTTTCGCGACTCTTAATTTTCGGACACACAAGTTTTTGTCCATATTTATTGTCTCTACTAGTTTTCTGACAGTATATTTTACAGCGCTATTTTACCAAATTTCAGTCCTCTTTTCGATATCTAATGACACTTCGATCATGGGGTTTTACAACCAGATTAACTTCATAAAACATGGCACGGTCATGCCTGAGGGCAACGGACCATTATATTTGTGTTATAGGGTAAATAACCTTGAAAACCGGTATTAACCAATGGTTTTGCCCGATAGCATAAGCGTTATGACAATTACCAGGGGCAGTGCCAATTAACAGTTCAATTATCTATCGCAATTATGATACTACCCCTTCTCAGTAAAATAACTGTGACAAATACTAAACGCTTCAAAGTGTGATGCACCCTATTGCAAGTTTTATGAACAATGGTGTTAGACAACAACTTTGAGAAATGAACAAACAAAGAATTCATATTTTTTTTTTATTGCGTTAATTACAGGTTCATACTTGCGAGTATCGGTACATCACATGCTCATATTTGAACTCGTTGTTCAAAGTACAACCTTGTAGTAACTTTCTGTCAAATAAATTAAGAATTTAAAATTATTTAAAATGCAGTGCAAACATATATAACTGTAATTTATACTATACGGCATGGTCTTTTACAAGTGCGTGATATTACCGGTAGTCGTTGATACAATTGACGCTATTTTCACCTGTTTTTTGTAAATATTTTTTGTATCTAAGTTTTCAGACACGAACAAAAATAATTATTTTTAATAGTCTGAAAACATAGAGTAATTTCAGTATACATTTTGTTTTAATAGTTAAAATTACACTCCTGAATAAAGAAATGTTAAAAATAATGTTCATTAATTGATAATCATCATTCAAAATTGGTGAAATAATAAAGCATTTGTAACGCTTTTCCTTGAAAATTTGGAAAATATATCTGTAATACTAACATTTATGTTTTGTGATAATTTTTAAAGCCAATATGTGCAGCATAATTGTATCGCACTTACTTTAACTTCAATTACTGATGTTATTCAGGTCACGAATTATCAAAACATTATAGCTTTGTTTGTAAAAATATTTGTTGACAGTTTTCCAAAATGCAAAAATTTGAGAAAAATGCCCTGTAATAATTTTAAATTCATGATCATTATAAAAAAGCCTTTTGAAAATCATGACTTTGGTCTCAGTTGCATTTTTTTTACACATAGTAAAAATGATCACATGACCTTTGACAGACGCATCACTGTTGATGTAAAATAGGATAAATCATCAAGGTTCATTAACTTAAACATTTAATTAAACAAATAGATATTCATTGTCTTTTTTGTAAATGTTTTAAAATTTCCCCTGATAAGATTAGAATACCCCCACTGCCTGCTCCCCTGGAAAGGGCTTGACTCCATTTCCCCAGGATATTCACTGACTTACTTCTTTGACTGACGGAAGACTCTGAACATGGTATCTGTTCTTCCTTATTTTGCAATTTCTTCCTTGTACATGTTGTATAATAGAACTTTAAAAACGAAATGTAGTGGAATCAGTTCCTCTTGATTGTTAAGGAAAGGCGTACACAATGAACATTAACACTTTCACATGCTGCTGGCACTTAAGTATTTGCCATGTATCATGTTCATGTATAATTATCTATTTCATGTTGTTTTCTTTTATATAACAGCTACATCATTCTAGATAAGCCTCTTGTCTTCAGTTTATAAAATATACATGCTTTCTCTAAGTATCTAGATAAGACTTTCATCGTTTGTTCATGAAATAGAGGCTATTGTTATATCAAGATGAGACTTTTGTAGTATGTTCATGAACATCGAGATTATACATGAAGAATTTCATGAAATATATAGAGCCTGGATTGTTGTCAATTCTTAAATATATAAAACATGCATTGATTGTGAGTTAGTGATATATCTAGAGCCTTGATTGATAGTCAGTTCATGAAATATCTTAGTATTTCTAACTATGCATTGAAAGCCATGTCATTAATTAGCTAAAGCAGGAATTGCTAGTTAGTTCATGCAATATCTAGAGCCTTGATTGTTGTGAATTCATAAAATATATAGAGCAAGCATTGCTAGTTATATATATATTTCATGTAATATCAAGAGCCTGGAATGATGCTAAATGCATTAAAAATATAGTATAGGTTGATAGTTAATAAAATATGTTGAGCATGCATTGATAGTCAGTTTATGAAATATCTACAGCATGTTTTGATAGTCTGACAGTTCATAAAATATATACAGCATTCGTTGATAGTCAGTTCATGTAATATCTAGAGCTTGTATTGACAGTCAGTTCATGAAATATCTACATCATGCATTGATAGTCTGTTCATGTAATATCTTAGGCATGTATTGATAGTTAGTTCATGTAATATCTACAGCATGTATTGATAGTCAGTTCATGTAATATCTACAACATGCATTGATAGTCAGTTGTGTATCTTCAGCATGCATTGACAGTCAGTTCATGAAATATATACAGCATTTATTGATAGTCAGTTGATGTAATATCTACAGCATGCATTGATAGTCAGTTCATGTAATATCTACAGCATGCATTGATAGTCAGTTCATGAAATATCTAGCGCTTGTATTGACAGTCAGTTCATGAAATATCTACATCATGCATTGATAGTCAGTTCATGTAATATCTAAAGCATGTATTGATAGTCAGTTCATGTAATATCTACATCATGTATTGAAATTCAGTTCATGTAATATCTACAGCATGTAATCAGTTCATGAAATATCTACAGCATGCATTGACAGTCAGTTCATGTAATATCTACAACATGCATTGATAGTCAGTTGTGTAACTTCAGCATGCATTGACAGTCAGTTCATACAAATATCTACAGCATGCATTGATAGTCAGTTCATGTAATATCTACAGCATGTATTGATAGTCAGTCTTGTATCTACAGCATGCAATGACAGTCAGTTCGTGAAATATCTACAGCATGCAATGATAGTCAGTTCATGTAATATATTCAGCAAGAATTGATAGTCAGTTCATGAAATATCTAGAGCTTGTTTTTACAGTCAGTTCATGAAATATTTACATCATGCAATGATAGTCAGTTCATGTAATATTTACAGCATGAATTGATAGTCTCAGTTCATGAAGTATCTAGAGCTTGTATTGACAGTCAGTTCATGAAATATCTACAGCATGCATTGATAGTCAGTTCATGTCATATCTTAAGCATGTATTGATAGTCAGTTCATGTAATATCTCAAGCATGTATTGATAGTCAGTTCATGTAATATCTACAGCATGTATTGATAGTCATTCCAGGTTATATCTACAACATGCATTGACAGTCAGTTCATACAAATATCTACAACATGCATTGATAGTCATTTCATGTAATATCTACAGCATGCATTGATAGTCAGTCCATGTAATATCAACAACATGCATTGACAGTCAGTTCATGAAAAATCTACAGCATGTATTGATAGTCAGTTAATGATATATCTACAGCTTGCATTGATAAGTCAGTTCATGAAATATCTACATCATGCATTGATAGTCAGTACATGAAATATCTACAGTAGCATTGACAGCCAGTTCATGAAATATCGACAGCATGCATTGACTGTCAGTTCATGAAATATTGACAGCATGCATGATAGTCAGTTCATGAAATATCTACAGAATGTATTGATGTTAAGTTCATGTAATATTTACAGCATGCATTGATAGTCAGTTCATGTAATATCAACAACATGTATTGATAGTCAGTTCATGAAATATCTTGAGTGTGAATTTATTGTCAGTTCAGGTGACATCTAGAGCATGCATTGATAAACAGCTCATTCCACTTTTTTTACCATGCATCAAAAGTCAGTTAATGAATTATCAAGATTATTATTTGATAATCAACTAATGATATATGTAGATATTGCATTTATAATCAGATCATGGAATATATAAAGTATATTTTTAGTTAGTTTTTATATTCAATTAATGGAATATGATTTATCAGTAGAGTATGGTTTTGAATTCAATACTTAAAATACTAGATAATGTATTGTCTAGTCAGTTCATTACAAAATTGTAAAATTAAATATGTTTATAATTGATCATGAACGTTTTATTTAGCAATTAAATATAATTGTATATATTTGTAAATGTAGTTCATTATTGATTCTGATCAAAATTCTGTTTTTTGTAGTGGATTAAAGTCTTCAAAGAGTTTATACATTTTTCCGAAGTTCAATTATAGGTAATTGAAAGTATTTTTTGTCTTGAAAAAAGAAAAGGACCAATTAAAATCCAACATAAAGAATCCACAAGCGCAAAATATTATTGTCCAGTTAATGGTTATCACAAAACAATTTGCACACAAATCAGAACATCCCCATCATCCTTTTTCTGTGTACACATTTATAACAACCCGTATACTTCCTATTTTATTATAACATTGTTTTACTGAATCATCAAGACACTTGACTTAGCCACTTGTCTATGACTTGTACAGAGAGCACAATTGTCACACATCTATGAAAAGAAATATTTTAAAATCATGTATTTACATCAGCATGAAATTTCATGGTATAAAAAATGACTTTTTTGTGAAGATGTCAATATGTGGATTTCTTATTTTTGTAAAATAAGTGAGGAATTTTCAATAGTCATTTTCTTATATGTTTGTGTTGAATTTTTGGATTGGTCAAACAGGAAATAAACAGAAATTATATAATGTCCCACCAATAAAATAAATAATAATAAATATTTATTCGCTGATTAATTAAAAAAAAACACTTGCAAAACTGCAGCACTGGATTTAAGGATAACATAAAACAAAAAAAGTCAGAATAAAAAATTTCATTTGTTTGTAACAAATAATTTAATTCACTAGCCATTAGAATATTTAATAATACACATCTTGATTTTGGATTGTGAAACAGGGTGAAAGATCATATGACATGTTGGGTTCCCAATTAAAGGTCAATGGATATT
The DNA here is from genome assembly GCF_020536995.1 of Dreissena polymorpha. Taxonomy (NCBI): domain Eukaryota; kingdom Metazoa; phylum Mollusca; class Bivalvia; order Myida; family Dreissenidae; genus Dreissena; species Dreissena polymorpha. The sequence goes on along the minus strand of NC_068368.1, from coordinate 10,677,555 downwards.
AACACACCAGTAAGTGCTGCTTTTTTCCAAACAACTTTTAAAAACAATATTTCAAATAGTGCATAAAATAAATATTGTTCATGCTGCTTATGGCAATGTGGAATACATCTGAATAACTTTATTTTATAAGCCTGTGTTCTTGTAAAAAATTCCATGTATACTGCATGATTATGCTTCACGCTAAGTGAACAATTTTGTCACAGATTTCAGATGTATTCAAGGATTTATTCTTATATCTTAAGATATTGGCAAAAACTGCATTAAAAACTGTCTCTCATGCTATAAAGATTTTTGCAAATGTTTTTCAATAACTTGAGATATTTGAAAAAAAAAGTTCTTAACAGTGTGTTTACATTCTGTTCAGCCAGTGTGTAAATCCCTGAAAACCCCATTGATTTTGCACCCTGTTAAAGATGCTGAATCGGAAAAATTATACTGCCTTGTTTTGCAAATAAATGCATTCCTTTTTGAAGGTACAAGCCATGCTCCTGGAATACAGGATTTAATGCATGTGTGTAAAGTTTGGTCCGAAACTTTCCCCTTTTATGAATTTTTCATTTGAAGGAAGTCTTTTGTAAAGAAAACTCAAGTCTAGGCAGAAAGTGTTGTCCCTCATTGGCCTTTGCTGACTGCACATTTGCATTGTGAAACAATGTATCTAAAATATTTCTTTTCTTCTTGGTCTTAGTCACAAAAAGTGTTTCAATTCCTGTACACATAATGTACAATTAGTTTCATATAATCTATGACAAACACTTAAACGGGTCCCGAAAGTTGCAGGTTTGAAGCTTATTGTGGGAGTATATTCTTAAGATCTCTGTGGCTTTCACCCAAGTACTGGTTCTACCCTGGAAACAGACTCAAGAGCGTTTCAATAAGAATTAGGGTTTCTATGCAGTCGAGCTAAAGTAAATAGATTTAAACTAAACATTTTTAAATATTGTCAATTTCCCTTTAAAGGGGCCTTTTCACAGATTTTGGCATGTTTTCAAGTTTGTCATTAAATGCTTTATATTAATAAACGTAAACATTGGATCTAAAATGCTCCAGTAAAATATCAAGAATAAAATTTAAAAAAGGAAAAAAAGTAGCCTGCAGCAGGGCTCAAACCAGTGACCCGGAGTCCTGGAGTAAAAACCAATTAGACCGCTGAGGCCATCCTGCCAAGTATGTAGCAGAGAAGTATGTTATACTTTATATAAGCAATCTTCGTAGTTTCACAAAATTAAACGATAACAACAGAACTCTCCAAATAAATCAATCGTTTCGCGCTGCAATGCATTATTATTTTCAGGTTTTTAAATCGTCAAAATGTGCATATAATTGCTATATTAGACCATGGTAAATGTTCAGTATTACTTTTTCCTCACAAATAGCAGCAATAAAACGAAAATTTGCGAATCTGAAACAACTTTTTCAATTTTGTCAATTGACCAAAACGTGAAAAGATCCCTTTAAGCGTGACACTTGAAATCAAAAGGAAATAGAGGTAGATGGACTTATGAGTGGAACACAAAACAAAACCATTTTTAGCTGGGATTTTCTTGAGAGCCAAATCTGAAAACAAAAGATGCCCAGACAATTTGAAAATTACTCATCAAACCACCAACAAGCAGTAAGTACTAAAGTTGTTTGGATTTTTTCTGATATTAAAAATGTGTGATTCAAACATTCAATAGTCCCTAAAGAGGGCAAGTGCCTTAAACGAACAATGTAAACCAGCAAGTAAAACTCGTGCCTATAAAAGTGAAAAAAGAAACCATGAACAAAAAAATGTTGAACAAAGGATATTAATAGGTATTTTTCTGTGAAGATCAGAAGATAAACAATGCCACCAATACTTCCTTAACCATTTTTTAGAAATTATAACAGTGTTAAAGGTAAAGGGAGGTAACCCCTTCTGGGAATATATCATTACATTGTTTAAGGGATGTAACTACTTCTGAGAAGTTATCAATCTCCACACAGAGTTGTCATTCCTTGCTCTCACATACAACCTCTGTCATCACAAGAAAATCCTACCAGATTTGGTTTGATAATTTTTTAAGTCTTATATTATGAAAATTAGTATCATTTTCTTTTATATTTAAAAAACTGTGCATACATTTAGGTTCATACTAAAAAATAAACTACCTACATTAATTCCAAAAAAGTAAAAATAAAGAGATTGCCAAGCAATATTGTCCCCTACCAGTGAAACTCCACCATTGTCAGTAAGATTTTTTTAAATAAATATATTTGTTGCCATAGCATTGTCAGTAAAAAAAAAAAAAAAAAAAATACATTTGTTGCCATTGTAACCAGAATTCTTGACGTAGGAACCAAATGAAATGACGTGCATAATCTCCATATTGCCATCTATCCATGTTTCAAGTTTCATGAAAAAATATGAAGAACTTATGAAGTTATCGCAGGATCCAGAAAAGTTTGACAGACTGACTGACGGACACACAGAGCGCAAACCATAAGTCCCCTCCGGTTTCACTGGTAGGGGACAACAACAGTAAAATTATTTACCACATTGCTAAGCTATCATCACGTGATATTTTATCCATATATGCTGGTTCCAGCATCATTATAATTATTGCAATGTTTTTTTATTCAAATTTGGGTCCAATAAGGGTTGTTACTTCACAGAAATTAGCATTTGATAGTTAAAAGGAGTAACCGTATTTTCCCTTGTATAGCGCACAGCTTTTTACCTCCAAATTTCAAATAAAAAAGTTTGTGCGCGTTATACATTGATACAACGCTATCCCGGCTGCTAAAATGCAAAAAAAATTATTTACGTAATCGTAAATTTCATAATAGCCGCCATTTTTTTATTACAGAAAACTACACCCTATAATCTTACAAACTGAAGGGGCCGTTGTCTAAACAACAAAAAGTCAGTAACGGCAGATATGAAAGGGGTAGCATTAGTTATTTACAAAAAATAAAATATTTGAATAAAGTATGCGAACATTTATTCGTCTGTGTTTGTCATTTCTACTGCCATTTTGGTCCGATGAGGCAGCTTACATTGGACTGGTAAAGGTATTTGGTATTTTTTGCAGGTAACCGTAGGTGTGAACAGGGACTTCTTAAGTGTTTTCCAGTTTGGTCAATACTGACATATCTCAACAACCGTAGCCCTGTCTCCCATGCGCCACGAAGTTTTTATTAAGCATTCAAATTTAAAGCCCATGCTTTCCCCGAGGAAGAATGACATGATGTACATGAATTCTTATTTTCTCAAGATTTACACGAAATGCATATGGACTGTTAATCTGTTGCTAGAAAATGACAAAATTGTCAGAAAATTATAATGCTCTGCAACCCATGCTCTGTATCATAAGGACGCTGCCTATTTTGAATGCTTTATTACGCTTTCCATTGCCCCAGATTACTGGATTGCGCAATAGTAAAATGGCGGCCATTTTTGGTCCGATTTGGAGGTTTTATTGTTTTTAAATATTTTTTCTCCATTTTTGCATTAATAAAACAGCCTGCACGCTATACATGGTTGCGCGATATACAAGGGAAAATGCGGTAACCTCTTCTGGAAAGTTAGCAGTCCATTGTTCAAGGGATGTGATTTCTCTTCAAATGTATGTCATCATATTACATTACAATCTTTCGTTAATCTTATACTGTAACACATAAACATGTTAACATGTCTTTAACCATTCCCCACTCAGAAGCAATTAGAAAATGTATAATATACTCTCAGCCTGTTCAGGTTTTATGCTGTTTGCTGCTAATCAGTATTAAAGGTTTGGAAATGAAGCCTTAAAATCTGGAATCGAGTTAGAAAGGTCTCAAATTAAAAAAAAAATTGAAGGGACTACAAATGCTTGACAATACGTATCTAAGTGGTAAAGGGTTAAACATGCATCTATCGTTATGTACAGAATGTACCGGTATTACATTAGAATCTATGGCTAATCTAAACAAGAGCATAGCATAACGGGTGCCACGCTCGGCTGCGAAAGCTTGTCAGAATTTCTTTTTTTTTTTTTTTTTTTAGAGGTCACAGTGACCTTTACCTTTGACCTAGTGACCCAAAATGGGTGTGGCATGTAGAACTCATCAAGGTGCATCTACATATGAAGTTTCAATGAAGGTCAAAGTTGTAGGTGGAAGCACTTTGGTTTTAGAGGCAATGTTAAGGTTTTTGTTAAAGTTTAATATTAGAGGTCACAGTGACCTTGACCTTTGACCTTGTGACCCAAAAATGGGTGTGGCATGTAAAACTCATCAAGGTGAAACTACATATGAAGTTTCAAAGTTGTAGGTGGAAGCACTTTGATTTTAGAGCCTAAGTTAAAGTTTGATTTTAGACCTTTGACCTAGTGACCCAAAAATGGGTGTGGCGTGTAGAACTCATCAAGGTGCATCTACATATGAAGTTGTAGGTGGAAGCACTTTGATTTTAGAGCCAATATTAAGGTTTTAGCACGACGCCTACGGGGGACGGCGGACGAGCTGGCTATGACAATTTTCTCCGAAAACAGCCTCGTTAAAAATGAAAACATTTCTTTAAACGTACACTTCCTTATTTTGTATACTATGTATTACATTACAATCTATCATCTTAAATAGATAAACCTTTCTTTAAATATGCAGTTACTCATTATGTACACTTATACATGTATATTGCGTTAAAATCTTTCATTTATTTTACAGATGTAAACCATTACCAGATGTGTAACCATACACTACATCATAATTGTGCACTTATGATCTACATTAGTCCTCCAGCATATATATACTCTCTCCATATCCACTTACACTTAAACAAAATTCACTTTGTGAAAAGTCACAAGTTCCTATCAGATATAAAATCACCTTGTTAAAATGACTAAGTGAAACTTTTAATTACTTTACGGATGTATTATTTTCTGTTCATATATTTAATTTATTTTTGTTATTTGGATTTTAAACCTATTTATTGGATCTGAGCTGTACTCTGGAAAAACAGGACTTAATGCATTTGCTTAAAGTGTTGTCCTAGATAAGCCTGTACAATCTGCACAGGCTCATAATGGAAGACACTTTCTGCCTTAACTGGATTTTTGTTAAGAAGAGACGTTCCTTAAAGGGAAAAAATTTCCTTGATTTCCTGGGTTGATCGATCCATAAATTTAAAACAAACAAATAAAAAAATGACAGATGCAAATTCCTCAAACAAAAATTCAAAATGGGAAATAAACAAAATTACATTTTAACAACAGCTGTCTCCATAGGATGACATATGCCCCCAATAAATGCTTTGATAGAAGTTATGAGCATTTTTCAAAACCTCGACACATTTTTGAAACCTAAACGCGGACCCTTAGTTCAAGGTCAAGGTCACAGGGGTCAAAATTTGTGTGCGTATAGAAAGGCCTTGTCCATATACACATGCATACCAAATATGAATGTTACATCTGAAGCGACATAGAAGTTACATGTATGAGCATTTTTCGAAACCTAAACACAAAGTGTGACGGACAGACGGATGGACGGACTGACAGACGGACAGTGCGATCACTATATGCCCTCCTTCCGGGGCATAAAAACCATAAAATGTCATGTTGACGCACATAAATGATTTTTCAGTAAACAAAAACAAGTCTGAAAGATTAATCACACCAGATAGTTCTTGTCCATTAGTTCCTCAGCAGCTACAACTTACCGCATATTATTCCTCGGACGACCAACCGTGTTCAACTGCTCCATTATTTCCCTGAAATCAAGTCAGTTAAGTGTTTTAACCCTTTGCATGCTGGGTAATTTGTCATCTGCTAAAATGTTGTCTGCTGAATGTCTAAAATTGGCATTTTCTTCAATTTTTTCCAAAGAATTCTATCAGAATAGCAAACAGTTTGGATCCTGATGAGACGCCACGTTCTGTGGCATCTCATCTGGATCCAAACTGTTTGCAAAGGCCTTCAAAATTCGGTTCCAGAACTGAAAGAGTTAAATGGCTACATCAAACATGCATAGTAAAGCTAGAACCAGTGCCAGTTTATCGAGCCTCATTCTGGTAAAACTGGGCTTAACGAATGTGTAAAGTGTCGTCCTGAAGATTAGCATGTGAAGTCTGCCTAGACTGGGCTTAACGAATGTGTAAAGTGTCGTCCTGAAGATTAGCATGTGCAGTCTGCCTAGACTGGGCTTAACGAATGTGTAAAGTGTCGTCCTGAAGATTAGCATGTGCAGTCTGCCTAGACTGGGCTTAACGAATGTGTAAAGCGTTGTCCTGAAGATTAGCATGTGCAGTCTGCCTAGACTGGGCTTAACGAATGTGTAAAGTGTCGTCCTGAAGATTAGCATGTGCAGTCTGCCTAGACTGGGTTTTTGTTAAGAAGAGACTTTATTCATTGCCTGAGCTGACTGCACATTCCAATCTGGTACGACACTTAATGCACATGCATTAAACTGCCTTTTCACATAGCGAGGCTCAACTTATCTATTTTCCCCCCTAGGTTTGGCCAGTTTTGACTCCAGGTTCATGATTTGATGAAACTAGTTACAAACCAAATATGACTCATAGGTTGCAGTTGAAGTTCAAGAGACGTATATTTCTAACAATAAAGTAACAATAACAATTTTATAGAAATTCTAAGTTAAACAAGAGCTGTCAGAAGACAGGGCGCTCGACTTTTTGAGTGCTTGACAGTATAACTTAAGCCATCATGGAGAAATTGTTCATATTCAATAAGGTTAAGATAATATAGTCATATTCTAAGTGGAAGAGGACCATAATTGAAACATATTGATTGCTTATGTTTTAAAGAAATCGTACTTTATAGATGATTCTGATCAGGTTCAGGTATATTTTCCATAATCTATTGAACATCTGTAAAGACATAAAACAAACTAATAAGATTTTATTTCAAGTTTGATAGCAATAGCTTGGGTGGTATGGTTGGATGGTCCTTCCAAAAAATATAGGGGGGTATAATGTGGGTTTTGGTCATTTATTAGATGATCTTCCAAAAATAACAAAAAAAGGGAAACAAATTGGGCGGGGGTGTTTCTGGGGTGGGGCGTGGAGGATGGTTTGGGTGGAGACCACTGTGGTATGTCATGTTAGTGTTGTTTTGTCAAAGAATGAATCAAATCTGATCATAAATAAAGAAGTTATGGCAATTCTAGCAAAATTTAATAATTTGACCTTGAGAGTCAAGGTTATTCAATGGCCAAGGTCTAATTTAACTTGCCAGGTACAGTACCCTCATGATAATAAGAAAGTATTTGAAGTTTTAAAGCAATATCCTTGATACTTAAGAAGTATAAAAGAAGATCTAAACACAATATTTAACAAAATATTAAAAGTGACTAAGTCAAAAAGGGTCATAATTCCGCCAAAATGCCAACCAGAATATGCAACTTTTCCTGTACAGTCGATCCCCTTATGAGAGTTAGCAAGTGTTCCAATTTTGAAACTAATAGCTATAATACTTTAGGAGTAAAGTGGACTAAAACACAAAACCTAATCAATTTTCAATTTTCTAAATATTAAAGGGGCCATAATTCTGTCGAAATGCCAGTCTGAGTTACATAACTTTGCCTGCACAGTCCCCTTATGATAGTTAGTAAGAGTTGCAAGTATGAAAGCAAGAGATATGATAATTTAGGAATAAAGTGGACCTAAACTCAAAACTTTATTAAGTATAAAATGGGCCAGTGAGAGTTACATTTTTTTCAAAAGAGTTTTGCACCTTGACCTTCACAATTGTTTTGTTGCCATAAAGAAGCATTCCAAGTTTGAGTCAAATATCTTTGATAGTGTTAAAGTTTTAGAAATTTAACAACATATTCTAAGTTAAAAAGGGGCATAACTTTAAAAATATTGTTGACAGAGTTATCCAGCTAGACTTTAACAAGTGTCTTAACCCCATAAGGAAGTAGTCCAAGTATGAAGTGATTATCTTTGATAGTATTCAAATTATTGAAGTTATTACAAATTTTAACACGAAATTCTAAGTTAAAAAGGGGCATAACTTTAAAAATAATGCTGACAGAGTTATGCACCTTGATCTACACAATTGTCTTGTTGCCATAAAGAAGTATTCCAAGTTTGAGTTAATTATCTTTGATAGTGTTAAAAATATTTGACTTTATAAAAAAAATTAACCAACGCTGATGCCGGGGGAGAAGTATAGCTCTCATTTTTCTTCGAAAAGTCAAGCTAAAAAGGGGCATTAATTGTTTTATTTTAACATAGGATAATAAAAGTCCTAAATGTACTACTTCACATCATAAGACAATTCAAACAATTTTGAATTTTGTCAGTTGAATAACGTAAGAGTGTAGGAGACAAATTTGCATCTACAACAAATCACAGGTGTTGGGCGCGTGGACTATTCACTGAACATTTATTAATATGTCATAAAACAACATTTTTCATCACTTTGACCAAAAAATCTGATATAAAATATATGAACATAATGTATTATATCAGAAATTAATATTTTCTCAAAGTGATGAAAAATGTTGTCTTATGATATATTGATAGTGTTTCAGAGAATTGGCCATGCACCCAAAACCTGTGGTACAAATGCACAGATGTCCCTGTGTTTTCATTATACCCTCTCAAGTTCATCCCTATGGGGTAACTACCTTTATTATGTATATGGGGGTTACATTACACCAGAGAGGTAAATTACCATAGGCTTGTTGAAAAGTTAACCAGGTTGTTTTTTCGGTGTAGCTGTATAAGCCAGCTTTTCACCTTACATGACCTTTGTAAGTGTCCAATAAAATTCAAATAAAATTTCTCGCAGCTAGATACAAATGAATACACTTCATTTATTCAATTGGCTGGTTTGAACATACCACCAGAACATTGGAAACATGACCGCGTCTTTGTAACACTGTTTTTACTGCATGTTCAGCATGAGACAATTTTATCTCTAATGAAAAGGCTTGATAGAATACAGTTTTACACTCAACTCTCGACATCAATACAGTTTGTGCCAAACCATTTTAAATTGTTTTCGAAATTTAACATTTAACATGTAAAAGTATTTAGGTTTAAACAAGCTGTCGTTCCAGCAAAGGAAGCGTGGCCTCCCTTTAATGCATTGCATTCCAACCCGCAAGGTATCAGGGTCAGTTCGCGGCCAGTACAATAATCGTTATATAATATTGCGTGAACTATGTGAACTGGAATTTTCTTTAGACCAGAAATATGTTATATGAAAATATTCAGCAATATTATTATGGTATGTCAACAATACCATGATAAATATTATTTTTGATTAATTTAACAAGAATTATTCCACCATATTGACTAATGTATTAAGCATGAGCGCGATGATTCTTGATACTGTAAATAATCGAAATCAAATAGCAATGCCCGACAAACCACTAAAACAGGTTTGTTTGAAGAACGCGCGCATTAATATTTAAAATATGTACGGATACTTTGCGTGTGGCCGGTTGACTCATATGTTTTAATTTCACTTCCATTCTTCTTTTGGTTTTCTGTTTTGTATCTATAGGTTTATGACCAGCAATATGTAATAACAGGGTTTTTTATCTGATTTTGGGGAAAGGGCCTGGCCTTTTTTAGGGGAAAAAATATCACGCGAAATGCCGGATTTTGGGGAAAAAAATCATGCGAAACGCCGGATTTTGGGGAAAATAAGGAAAGTCTTAAATAATCAATTTGACATATTTTGCTGTTTTAAAAAAAAATTCAAGGCAACAGATAATTTAACTATGCAATATGTTATATTTTCTATACTGGATCAGGTTATCTTTTTTGAAAGATATTTCTTGTTAACAATAGCTTAAAGCCAATGACTTTACTCTGAGTAATTATCTATGATAAAACTGTGGGTAGCCGTAGCTAGTGATTTATGAGAGGGGTGCTAATTTGGGGCAAAAATATGGCCCCATTTCCCTTCTAAAAAGATATAAAATTATGCCCTCTCAATGTCGGCTTTTAAGAGGAAAAAATCAACTACATTTTGAAGGATTTTGAATTTCTGATTTGATTCTGTATTTTGAAAGGAAATTTTCTAAGTTTTAGGAGATTTTCTTGTTTCCAGCTATTTTCTTAAACTAAGTGTCAGGTTAACCCTTTACCACTTACATATGTATTAAACCCTTTACCACTTTTAAGATTCGTATTTAATTTAATTTTACATTTGCCACAAAGAATTTGATTAATGTTAAAAATAAAGTAGAATATAAGCGTGTTATGATGCTTATCAACAAAAATATAATTCCCCTTTTGTCCTCATCCGTCCCATCTAAAATACCATGAAACATTCCCCCTACCGGTTACACAATATCAATGGTAATATAATCTTAACAAAACCTATTTTGAACAGCCACAAATATGTATTGGCACTAGTGGGTTTCATGTTCATGCTTCAAGGAGGAAGTAAAAACCATCATATACATGTATTAAGTGACTCTGATTTGCTTCTTACCGTACTATGGGTCTTTTTATTCCAATATTTATCAGATCAGGCTCTTCAGAGTGCTGAAATTACAACAATAATTCTTTCATATAGTTTGGTATAACAACAATAATTTTGTTCATATAGTTTGGTACAACAACAATAATTATGCTCCTATACATATGCTAAAATTACAACAATAATTGTGCTACTTTATAGTTTTGTTCAGTGAAATAACATTGTGTTCATATAGTTTGGTATAACAACAATAATTGTGTTCATATAGTTTGGTATATCAACAATAATTGTGTTCATATAGTTTGGTATACATGTAACAACCATAATTGTGTTCATATAGTTTGGTATAACAACAATAATTGTGTTCATAACAGTGTTTTTTTAATGGCAATTTCGGGGCCGATATTCGTTGAAAAAATAATTGATATATATTTAAGAAAAAAGACAAAGACATTCAGCAGTGAATATTACATTCATGCATACATGTGTATTCATATAATAAATATCATTACATAGAAAAGAGTAAATTTTTATTTTCCCCTTTTCCTAAAAAACGACGCATTTTTCCCCTTTGGACGGGCCCCGCCACCATTCCCCTATTTGTGAAAAAAAACACTGTCATATAGTTTTGTATAACAACAATAATTGCATTCATATTGTTATGTATAACAAAATTAATTGTGTTCATATAGTTTGGTATAACAATACTAACTGTGGTCATATAGTTTGGCATAACAACGATAATTATGCTCCTACAGTTATGATGAAATAACAACAATAACTGTTTTACTTTATAGTTTTGTTCAGTTTATAATGACAATAAGTGTGTTCATATAGTTTGGTATAAAAACAATAATTGTGTTAATATAGTTTGGTATAACAAAGTATTTAGGTTACTTTTTTAAGTTTTGGTCAGTGAAATAAGAACAATAATTGTGTTCATATAGCTTGCTTCAATTCTGAAATAACAACAATTATTATAAAAGTTCCTATAATTTGCTTCAGTGAAATAACAACCATTTGTGTGTTTCTACAGTTGGTTTCCATAAAATTACAGCAATAATTACCGTAATTACTCAAGTTTTCAGACATAACACATTTTTGGAGACCACCTTTTATGGCCAAAATAATTATTTTTTGTGACACAACATTTTGGACATATAGGTTTTTGTCAATAATTTATGACATTATTTTCAGACAGTACATTATACAGTACTTTTTACCAGATGTCTTCCCTGTTTTCACTTATCTGGTGTCACTTCCATCATGCATAATATCTTATGACCGAATTAAGGTCATAAAATCTAGCAGACGCAGGGCTTAACACTAACTTTTTTTTCAACTAGCCCATTCGGGCTAGTAAATGCAGAACCTACTAGCCCTGACCAATATTTCATGTGCCCCGACCAAAGTATTATCAAAACCTTTATAATTATCATTTAACTTGTATTTTCTTGTGCGTGGAGATGCGCAATTATGATTCAATCATTCTTATTAGCTTGCCTTACTAATGCTAATGAATTCAATATGCATCTACTTAAGACATCTATTTGTAATCTTCACGCCATTTCGGGAGAAATTTCCTTGTTTTTTTTCCCCTCATACTTTCTCTTACTTTCCTCTTTCCCTTTTCTTTTTTTATCCGAGGACCCCCCATCCCCACCCGTAAAGCCAAACTTTAACAACGACATGAACGTTAAAACCTTTTCACATAGATTGCCGCGGTTGCCGTCTGACAACAAACGGTAAGTGAAAATTAGGTGTCGCAAAATAACAAATAACGTGTTACGGTAGTCGTAACAATTGAACAAGGTTAACTCTCTACTAAAAGCCGGGATCGACCATTATCCCTTGTCAAAAAATAACCCACTTTCATACCAAAACACACTTAAACCAACATAAAACTGTTTTTTCTGAGTTTTTCTTAGCGGAAGTTGGTTTTTGCTAATAAAAGTGAGTTTTATGTGCGCTAAACTGTGCTTAACTGAGTTTAAAGTTGGTTATTTTAAGAAGATGTGTGTTTAAGCGAGTTTTTTTCTGTAAGAAGTCGTTTTTTTGTGTGTCAAAAGTGAGTCTTTTTATTTATGAGTTGGTTTATGTGTGTTTAAGTGTGTCTTTTTGTTTTATAAGCGAGTCTTTTACAACAGAAGTTGGTCTTTTTTTAAACAGAAGTGGGTTTAAGCGAGTTTAACTTGGTCTTTTTGTAAATAAGTTGAGAGCTGCAACGAGGCTTAAAGACTCACTTTAACACACTTTTCAACAAGTTGGTCTTTTGTTTATTAATATAACTCATCAATGAAACAATAATTCTTCAACTGGGTCTTTGTTTAATGTTTATAGCCATAAATAAAACAAGTCAATTGTAAAGGGGCTTGTTTTACAGCTTGTTTGCCATTGTCCCTATTGTACATTTGTGTGCTCCCCATAATTTTTAGGGAATATTGGATGAAAATGGCTCTTTCAGAACATCACAGGTTCACAGATGGACAACAAGTATCACTGACAAAAACTATAACAATGGTCAAGCTTAGTTTTAAACATGAAAATGAAAGAGTTTGTGTTTCACTTTGATTTTTTTCTTTATGTTTGTTTTTATTATAAACAATATCTTATGATTGTTTTATGTCTTAATTTTTTCTTTTTTTTAAACAATCTCATATGATTGTTTATATTTGTTTAAAACAGTATTTACTTGTTAAATCTGCATATTTAAATAATTATGGTATTGGAAACATTATTTTGGAAATAATCTATTTATTTTTGTACATAAGTTATGCAAGATTTTGATATTTGCATATGCTACCATCATATCCATTTTCTTAATTTGCAATAAAATAATAAAATGCCAAACATGACCTGTGTTACATAAACTGTCAACAAAATAACAAGACAATACCTAAAAACACCCTTATTTCACACCACTAACAATAAACAGATAACAATCTGTCAGGCATTCAGAGCTAAACAGGGTACTGATTATCTAGGGGTAGATAAGGCTACTGATGGGGTTTGCCTAGAGATAAGGCTGTGTGGAATAAGATATAAGGCTTTTGATTGGCTATTGCACTGAGGAAGTTATCTTTTTGAAAACAACAACTTTTGAAAAATAAGCTGGTGTCAGCAATTGAATATTGAGCTAAATTTAATTCAGCAACATTAATATAAAGAAGTGAAAGACTTATAATGGTAGTGTAAAATGTCTTGAAATTCTGTCAGCATGAAGTATTGTGTGATGAAAACAATGTGTTTTTTACTGCAATGTGGAAATCAATAATAAGTTGGTTGGAAAGGAGGTTGAACTGCCTGTTGTTGTTTTTGGAATACTGAAGAACAGTTTTAACAGGTTTGTATTGTCATTTCTTTACCCCTTTTTTTAATTAGTTTATTGAATTAATTATGATCATTATCATATTTATGTATTGTCACTGGGAAATGTAAATGGATAAGTTATTGTATTGCAATTTAAAGGATAAACAACACATTTTGAAGCAAAAATAGATAAACTTACACATGAAATAGTGTAAATGTTGTGTACAGTGAATAATTATGGTTGTGTTTCATGGTTATTGTCATCTAAAATTTTATTTATATCTATTTCTGGTTATTACTGAACGGATTTCTTTCCCTCATACTTAATTAGAACGTATATATTTTAATTTTGAAGGTTAAACTCTTGCCACAAGGCAAAATTGACATCGATGGGAAGATCCTTTGGAAAGAATGTGCATCATCGCCTGCCTGACGTATGGACTTTTAAACCTGGTTTTTACCCTGCACAAGCTGGCAAACTTGAGGGGAACAAGAGTGGGAAAACCTCGCCCTGTCCTTGACCAAGAAAGCTCGATTTGTTGAGAGGTAAACTATACAGGTTATTGCATTTACAATGCCACCAGACCACACAGCCAAATGAGACCACGCATCTTGGTACATTTTCAAACTGCATTTTCTACCAAACGCAATTTCTTTTAATAATTGATGAAAAGTGCTAAGTCACATGTGATCACGGGATTAAAATTTCAAAAATAAACAAACAAAAACAACAAGCAAATAACTTAAATTTATTTTTATTAAAGCAACAAGATTACCATAACAGCAATATTTCATAGATAAGTGGAACGAAAACATAACCAATCAACATGTTTGAAGAATGCCTTGCCCTTTTGAAAGTGATATGGTATTAATCCTTTGCAGATCAACTGGCATAAGAGATGCTCAAGAGGAGAAGGACACAAGCAGCATCAATGGTACAACTACGTGTCGCTCCAGCGCCCGCTTTCCAGGTCTCTACCAGCTGCTTTCCAGGTCCCTCCACCCGCCAAGATCAGGTCTAATTCCCTGCACTGGCTGCTTTACAGGTCCCCTAGCAGTCAAGGTCTCTCCAGTAGCTGCTGTGCAGGTCCCAACACCGTATGCCGTCAAGGTTCCTCCATAAGCTGAAATCCAGGTTCCTCATTCCACTGCGGTGCAGGTACCTCCAACAGCTGAGATCCAGGTCTCTGCAGCAGCTGCGGTCTAAATACTCCACCCGCAGTGGTCCATTGCGGTCAACCTTTTGCTTTAAAATCTTCCATAAATGTCTATTATTTTATAATGTATTGTAAAAATAATCTGTTTGTATAAATTTGCGGTGTACTATTTTTGTCATATAAACATAATTTTCGTACACATTGTGTTTTTTTCCCTTTTAACCACATGGGGCTTATAATGAACTGTTGTAATTGCTTCACAAAAACCATTTTTTCTAGAACATATCAGTCCAAAATTATTTTTTTTCACACTGCAAAATCCCACAAAAGGCTCACAAAAAACCTACTTTCTTAAAAAAACTCACTAAAACACTGTTAAAACCCACAAAAATCAACTTACCCAAACCCACAAATTTCTTTTGTTTTTTTTCACAGATAAAATACTGTTAATAACTAGGTTTAAAGCGAGTTAAAAGCTTGTTTTCACTGTGAAAAAAACTAACAAAGGCGTGCTTTCAGCTCACTTTTCGCTCACTTAAAAACCGTGTTTAGCCTGCTTATAGCTCACATAAAAAACACACTTTTTACCCACTTAAAACCAACTCCACAGACAGAAGTTGGTCTAAGCATGTTTAAAAAACCTCAAAAAACCAACTTGTAGAAAATCATACTCACTTTAAACCCACTTAAGATGGTTAAAAAACCCACTATGTTGGTTTAAAGCGAGTTAAACCAAGATTTAACTCAGAAAAAACCAAGTCGGTAAGCTAAAAAACCCAGTCGGTAAGCTAAAAGCGTGTCTGAAAAACCCGCTTTTAGCACAGTGCAAATACAGCAGAGTTAAACACAGATGCCTGAAAAAAACTCACTTTAAACCCACTTAAGACGGTTAAAAAACCACTATGTTGGCTTTAAGCGAGTTAAACCAAGATTCAACTCAGATAAAACCAAGTCGGTAAGCAAAAAGTGTGTTTAAAAGTCTCGCTTTTAGCTCGGTGCCAATACCGCAGGGTTAAACCCAGTTTAAAACTGGGTTATAACCGGATTTTGC
The DNA here is from genome assembly GCF_020536995.1 of Dreissena polymorpha. NCBI lineage: Eukaryota > Metazoa > Mollusca > Bivalvia > Myida > Dreissenidae > Dreissena > Dreissena polymorpha. The sequence continues at coordinate 10,661,635 of NC_068368.1, read as the reverse complement.
TCACTTTTTTGACAAGGGATAATATTAGTTTTGCTAATTGAATTGCGTAAAAAAGATTGTCAAAACACTTCTTATCGATCAAACAAATTAAAATTATTTCAAATTGATAAATAAATAATAATTTTATATTTGCTTTGTGTTAATGTCGAGTTTTATACCTTCATCGATCCCGGACAATCCTGGGCAATCCCGGCTTTTAGTTTAAAATGTACTTTTATCGAGAAATACGTCACTTCGAGGAAACCATTAAAACCGTATCTAGCGGAATTCCGTTTAAAAATAGGTACTAACGTGTTTAACCAGGAAAACCGCCGCGGATTTTCTGAATTGTCTGCCTCTTTTTGATTGCAATCAGGGGGTTCCAAATCTATTTCGAGTTACGATCTGTTTGTAGTCTCCGACTTCAATCTGGGATTTAATTGTCATCTGATCATACTGTATTAAGATTTCTGCATCTTTCAAAAGCTTATTTAAAACGCAGTTTATTGATATAGAACACATAATCCCGCCCAAAATACACACGACCCTTTGGGCATGTTACTGGGACATTGGCTAGCCCGGACCTAGATACAGGCAGTGAATGTCGTTCGGACGTGCCTTAGTGTTAAGCCCTGAGACGAATGCCTTAGGGCAATGGACCATATAAATTGCGTAATTGAGTAAATAACCAATATTATAGGTAATTCAAAACAATTTAACCCCATGCAGAGAGATAACTGTGACAAATAATAAACACTTCAGAACGTAATGCACACCTATTACTATACAAAGAATTGAAGGTGTTAGACTACGACTGACGAACAAACAAACTATTCATAGTTTGCAGATTTTTATTTAAGTGCATTAATTACATGTTCATACTAGAGTATCGGTAAATCAAAAGCTCATCTTTGAACCTGTTGGTTAAAAAAGAGCATGGGACTTACTTTGTGGAAAAAAGCGCGGGAGTGATTATTTTTACTAAAGTGCACATATATGTAAAAGTAAGTTACACTATACGGCATGGTATTTAAGAAGCACGTGATATTAGTCATTAATACAATTGACATTTTAAATATTACAAACCCTCATTGAATCATCAATGCAATATTTGTAGTTTGTGTCTAAATTTTCAGACACACATATTTTAAAAAGAAATGCATCTAAATTTTCCCGACACAAAATAATTTTTTTTAAGAGTCCGAAAACTTAGTAATTACGGTAACTTCAAATTGATTTACCAATATTGGTTTGTCAAGGTTAAAAGTGAACACCTGCATTTTTCCTGCAGTGCATGTAAATTTTTAGCAAATACTTTCATTCGTAATCAGTCATAATATTAATATTTGTGACCAGAATCTGTTTATAAGATTAGTCAATTCTTGGTAACCTTGTCATATGATCATTAATTGTTCAAGTTAAAAGATAATTAAATCCTGTAATGATTTCCAACAGAGTAACATCACATTGACAGTTAATGGTGTGACAGCAAAATCAGGGCTTTTTCCTGTCATTTTGAGAATATGACCTTAGATCCTCAGTGAAATATAGAATTTTAGCATCAATTTACTCACAATAAGGAAAACAAATTACATTTGAATTATTGGTAATAAAACTTACATAAACCAGGAAATTCCAAACACAAACATGATATTTAAATGGATATCACAACTTAAAACCTGTTTTCTTCATTTCAAGACATATCATCTAAACATCAAATAGTCAAACGATCAATAAGGATTAATTCGTTTGACTCGATTTGGGTAAAAAATAAATTTATTTGTGATTGGGACTTTAACCCAATAACAGCTATAGAATCAGCCAAAAAAGGGCCCTGAAAACCATAAATACAGGATATTTGTTCATGTCAGTGTAAGATCGTTTGTTATTTCACAACTGATCATAGAAAATATATTTTCACTAGTGGCACAGCAATGAGTGAAAATATTATTTTTCTATGATCACGAGTGAAATAACAAACGATCTTTAAATACACTGACATTAACACATTTTCTGTTTATTTTATGCCCCTTTTTCAAGAAAATAATTAACTGCTGTTTCCCTTTTGCTAAAAAGTTACCCTTTCTCCCGTAGCGTGCCTCAATACATTTCAATACAAAATTTAATGACGTCATTAATAATACCAGCGAAATTCTCTGGTTAAACTCTTTTACAATGTAAATAAAAGGTGAAAAAGCATTAAATAAAAAGAAAATATGTTGGATTCGATGGAATATTGTTTTTAATTCACGCATGATAATAAAAATATAATTTTATATAAATCTTGAAGTAAATCTTGATATGATAATCTAAAAATAGAACAAGAGGGCCAAGATGGCCCTAGTTCGCTCACCTGAGAGGAGTCGATTCATTCAATCTTTACCCAATGTCAAAATTGACCAAGATTTTGTCCAGACAAACATCCTGGTCAAGTTTCAACATTATTGAACCAAAACTCTGGCGTATGGAGTGGTTTTGTTTTTGTAAGATTTGACCCGGTGACCTATATTTTGAGTTGACCCACTTTACCAAACATCAAACATTTTGCTTACGAAAATAAATATTTTGACCAAGATTAAAAAAATCTGAAACAAAATTGTGACCTCTAGAGTGTTTACAAGGATTTTGTATAATATAATGAAAATTTGAACAATCTAAGGGCAATAATTATGGCATTAATTATGTGATTTTGCTCATTATCAAACTTGACTGAGATCTTTCAGCAACTTTCATAAAGAATGCTTGAGAAGTGTGAATGCTAGAGTATTTACAAACCAAATGTGGACGGACGGACAGACGGCGGACAAAGACCAATCCTAAAACCTCACCTGAGCAATCAAGTGAGCTAAAAAGTGTGTTTCACCGATCTGAGCCATTTTCCAACTTGTCCGAGAAATCAATAAAATCAATGTATTGACTAAGTTTCACGATGATCAGGCAAAAAATGTGACTTCAATCGTGTTCAATCACAAGGTTTCTCTCTAGTCACATAAGGAAAACTGCCCCACCCCCCCCTGGGGGCCATGTTTTTTGACTGATCGGGGCCATCTTTTCGAACTCATCTGAGATATATATAAAACCAATCTTTTCACCAAGTTTTATGATGATTGGGCAAAAAAACTGACTTCTAGAGTGTTCACAAGCTCTTTTTACTATATAAATATAAGAAAACTGCCTCCCCCCAGGCAGCCATGTTATTCAACTGACCAGAACCATTTTAAACTCAACTCTCGTTTCAAGGAAACAAATGTTCTGACCAAATGTCATGAAAATTGGGCCAAAAATGTGACTTCAATAGAGTGTTCACATGTTTTCACTATATACAAATAGAGAAAAATGCCCCGCCCACTAGCGGCCATGTTTTTTTCACCGATCTGGACCATTTTCGAACTCGTCCGAGATATCAATAAAATCAATCTTTTGACCAACTTTCATGATGATTGGGTAAAAATTGTGACTTCTAGTGTGTTTACAAGGTTTCTCTATAGCCAAATAAGGAAAACTGCTCCGCCCACTGGCCGCCATGGTTTTCAACGGACCATAACCACTTTTAAACCCAACCAACATATTATTAAGACAAACATTTTGACACAGTTACATTAAGATTTGGCATGAAATGTGACTTCTACAGTGTTTACAAGGATTTTCTTATTATTGACTTATAGTGACCTAGTTTTTGACCCAGCATGACCCAGTTTCGAACTCGATCAAGATATCATTGGGGCAAATGTTCTGACCAAGTTTCATGAAGATCGGACAAAAAATGTGGCCTCTAGAGTGTTTACAAGGTATCTCTATAGCCAAATAAGGAAAACTGCCCCGCCCACTGGCGGCCATGTTTTTCAACGGACCAGAACCACTTTTGAACTCAACCAACATATCATTAAGACAAACATTTTGACAAAGTTTCATGAAGATTTGGGCATAAAATGTGACTTCTACAGTGTTTACAAGGTTTTTCTTTTTTTTGACCTAGTGACCTAGTTTTTGATCCGGCATGACCCAGTTTCTAACTTGACCGAGATATCATTGGGACAAAGCTTCTGACCAAGTTTCATGAAGATCAGAAAAGAAATGTTCTCTAGAGTGTTTACGAACAAATGTTAACTGACGGACGGATGGACGGACAACGGACAAAGACCGGTCACAAAATCTCACCTGAGCAATCAGGTGAGCTAAAAAGTAGTTCCTAAAATTTGTTATTTTCACCAATTAAAATAACAATTTTTTTATTTTCACTGCTGTTATATCACTGCAGAAATGTAATGATTTTATCATAAGGTATAAAAGAAATATCTCCGCAAAAAAGAAATACATTCACACTTTGCTTGTAGCAAATGAGATCACATGAAATACAATTTTATTTCCCATAAATATTTACCACAAATTTGTTCCCATCAATTCCACATTGTCGGAAGGCACTGACACAGGCATCAAATTTGTTCTAAAACACAAAAACAACATAAGTGAGTTTATTACAAAATTGAGCCACGCTCTGGGAAAATGGGTCTTAAAGCATTTGTGTTAAGTTTCATCCCAGATCAGCGTGTGCAGATAACATATGGTTTTAGGGATGACAAAGCTTTTATTGTTTTGTTTTTTAAAGCAAGTCTCTACTTAGCATAAATCTCGTTAAGGCAGAAAGAGTCATCGGTAATTAGCCTGTGCTTACAGGGTTTTGGGATACAGAGCATTCTTGAAGAAGTAATTTCATGGCCCATGTGATCTTAAAGCTAAGTAAGGAGGTTGTCTTAATGAAATTGTCGTTTTCTTTATAAAACACTAGTAAGAAAATATAAACAAGAACGATTATATTTGGCTCTGCTAGAAATCATAATTTGGGAATTTTTTTATATTCAGGACTCAACTGTATGCTACCACTCTATTAAGTTGCAATAATAGACCAGTTTCACAATTCTACCGCTGTTGCTATTTTTAGATATCACGTGACGCGTCGAATTTCTGAACGAGGCTGAACGTGTATAGATTTGGCAAAGCATATATCAATGATTATAAACCAGTTGATTTTTATTAATTACATTCACGATTTTCATGAGCACTGACACTGGTTACAATAACGGAAAACATATGCATACATGGATGTGTTGTTTAATAATAAATTGATGAGGGGTTATGACATAAACATTCTCACACCTAAGTCATATTTCAAAGCCATAGTATATAGTACCACTAGTGTAGATCTATACTGTATACATTTTATTTAATCTTGATTCAAATTCAAGATACCCATTGTCATCAGAGCAAATGTGATCTGTAGAACAAACATTGATAATTGCACAAAACAAAGGTATACAAAAGTCGTATAATACAAAACATTATTATATAACTTAAATTCTCAAAGGAATGTTTGTCGGTCTGTAATATATTTCAAGAACGATCAAACGTGTAAAATGTGTGTTGACTCAATCATAAGAAAAAGCAATAGAAAATGCAAAGCACATGAACTGTTTAAATGTTGTGTCATTTTTCGTTTATTAAACTGTAATAAATGTTCTTTTACAGTGAAAGACAATATTGAAGAATTCTTTTATACAGGTGAAAAAACGAAGGTGGAGCAAACTGAACTGTCTATGCATGCACCTTGATTTCTCTTTAAACGTGATTATAAGTGATAACTATATGACACATCATATCAAAAATCTCTCTTGTGTGTGTGTCTTTATTTTTTGGAAACATTCTTTAACCCCGTTGTGGTCAATTAAAATGCTTGTTTTAATTGTGTTCTTCCATACACTAACGAACACTCTTTATAAGACTGTGTTAAGACGGAGTTTTATTTTAGCGGTGCCCACTAGATAGGTTTTGTGTTTAGCATAATAGCTAATAAATATTTTAAATGTATTTATAAGTATTAAGCACTTATTTATGTATCTGAACATTCTTTGACAAGGAAAATTGTTCCAACGCTAATTTTGACAAGGCGGACATTCGTTCATACGTTGTTTTTACTACCCGGACATTCATTCCCACGCTATTAAGACATCCCGCACAATCGTTCCAACATTTTTTTGACAGACCGGATATATATATTCCTACATAGTTTTAACGCCCAGATTTCTGCAATGTTTGGCAAATTACAGATCTCAGTGTAAGTCGATATATTCGATTATGTTTTAACGTTATCATTCTCATGATCGCAATAAAATCTTACAACAATATAAAGTATAACACAAAATATGAGATTTTTTTTAACTTAATGTATTTTAATAACAAAATATTAAAATACTGGATAAAATGCCCAGAGTGTCGATATCATATTATTTTGATAAAATGTGATAATAATGACCGGGATAGCAATTATTCAGGTACGAATCTTCGGGCTGTCCAAATGACGAAAGAACGAATGTCCGGGCTGTCAAAATTATGTAGGAAGCATTATTTGCATTGTCAAAATAACGAAGGCACGAATGTTCAGGTTGTCAAAAAACACAGGAACGAATGTCCGCCTGTGTGAAAAATAGGCTAGGACGAATGTCCAGCATTCACTGTATACTTATGATTAAACTGGCTAATATATATACAGTATTTAGTTTGAGTATTTGGCATTACATTAGTCTTAGAAATGACAACGTAATACTTCTACCACGATAAGACATTGGGGTACCATACATGGTGTTCAATTACCAGGCATCTACCACGGGTGGTTTATGACACCATGCTGTTATTTAGTATTTGCTGGCACAGTATCTGATCATAACGAGATAATGGGTTTATCCGGAACACAGGGGCTATTAAACCACAGATGTATCAATAAACAAGATAGATCTTTATTCAAACAGCGCGATAAAAAAGCTCTAACAAAGGGTGTCAAATGTGTGAAAAATGGAGAAAAAAAAGTAGGGGATTACTTTAACCAAGACAATTTATTTAATGTATTGACACTTATAATGTGAAGTACATATTTATTTAACTTATTCTGACACTGTCATATTGTGTTTTTAAGTCGTTTCATCACCAAATTTTCAAAAGAGTGAAAGGTTGAAATCAGATGCGGCGTTGCGCGGGACTATTGGAAATTTATACTCGTTCAGCCTCGTTCTGGAGTTCTGCGAGTCACGTGACTTTGCGCTCTTATCAATTTCGGCCTATTGTGAAAAGGGTCTATTCAACTCTCAGCTTTATAACCCAAAGTGTTGCTGAGAGTTGCAATACGCCATCTATTGTCCAAAGGTGCACAATTTTATCACAACTGCAAAGGCTAAAAAACACTGCTACTGCAAAAACTTATCAACATTTACCTGTTTAAAGCATAAACTCATGCAAATGGAACCATTAAAGCAAGAAATAATAGCTTTTTATTTACTTTGTAATTCTTTCGTACGCTTTATCAACCACATTGGGAACTGTTGTTCTGTTGCCCACAAAAAGTGTCGCTATCTGTTAGGGCACAGTACACCAATCTTTTGCACATTGTGATATTTGATTAGCCCTCAGTCGATAATGATGTTGAACAGTCTTTAAATATTAACACTGTTTGTAATTTCAAAATGAAAATGTCAGAAAGAATAGTGTATGGATATCATTGTAATATTTAGGTTGCATGCATAGGATAATGTCTGTAGGCTGCCATTCAGGTAAATTTAATGTGTTTGTGAAGTTTATTCATTGCTTTCCTTAATTGCATGGTAAGGTTCAACGACATCTATTTAAGGATGCACATGAGAAATGTGCGCAAAACTGAGATTGTGTTCATGAACGGTTGCCTATGGACTCCCGGACTTGCCATAGCAAAAATTGGGAGTACGTTTATATGGACTACCACTCTATTATGAATCAGTTTCTATTATTATTTACTGTTTGGTATTTCAGAGCAATTGTGCAGCTACCTTCTTTGTCCTTCCTATATTAAAGAATTTATATGGGAATCTGAATTTTGACATCGCGCCATGAATCAACTAAAACAACTAAACAAATCATGCAAATTGATCAATAAGATATGTCTTACGTCGTGAAGCCAATTTATGACATCTTGAACGGTCCAGCGAACAAGCGCCTGGTAATCCGGTAAGGACTTCTGAATTTTTGGCATTGTGAAGCATCTAAATGCTAGCTAAACATCCGATGACAGATTTTCGTTTTTCCTTAAATCGAAACCTTAAATTCAATAAAAAAAACACTTCCTGGTTGTTTACATGTCGCAACGGGTTGCCTAATATTTAGTTTTTAGCGAACACTATTTTTATATTAGTCTCGAAGCTGAGTTGTCGATTAATATTTATGGTTAATGTAATTTAAAATAAAAACATTTTTGTTGTGTACATGCAACTATAAATAGTTATCTGTGATTTTTTCTCGCTGTTTTGTCTAAAGCGATATTGTCAAAAATATTATTATTCAAACATTTTCGTTTAAACAAAATCTTATTCAGTTTCACGTGTTAGTTGTCAATCGTTAAAAACAAACTGTGTTTTGTTATTTTATTACATTTATTTCTTAAGTATTAGTCAAGTAAATAAAAATGCAGCACGACGATGTGAGTAACTTTGCAATCAGTATTTTTCCATCGTATTGTGTTATTGATTGAACCGATAAATATATATGCAACATATTTTCGCGGCCTACACCAGACTATTTTTAATACGTTAGATTAGAATACTGATTTATGTTTGATTTGTGTAATATATTGTTAGAATTTTTACAAACTATGCTTTTATTTACTATGTTTTTTTTCTTCAGGTTATTTGGAGCATAATCAATGGTTCATTCTGCTCATTCAAAACAAGGTAAGTAGGGTCAATCCTAGTCAATATAAATTGCCGCCTAAGAGTCTTTTTATGATTTTTGCTTTGGCAGACTCTTGGCGTCAATAGTCCACTCTATTTTTAATAGCGAGAGTTTTCCTTTTTTGTCTATATTGATGTGCAAGGAATTTGGTGCGCAACATTCAAGCCCCGATATCAGGCAGTTAATATCAACGGATTGCAATAATATTTACATACCTGTGTAGATAATTCATTTCTCAATAATGTTCCGTAAGAATTACGTAATGACTCTTTCAATTTTGTACACCTGATCAATTTTAATCAACACACTACTCACATTTTCAATTCCAATCCACAGGTGGTTAGCGTGTGGCTATGATATTAATTAGTGAAAACATCATTTTGAATGATAAATAATCATATTATAACGAAAAATTAACTTTTCTGAAAAAAAAAAATTTCACTATCAAATATATATATAACAAGGTATGCAACTCAAAATCACCCCAAAACGGGGTGCATCGCTTTGAACAGCCATATCTTCATCAATTGTGCAGCGATTTTCACGATCTCGGTCTTATTCAACGCAGAAATGAATTTCCTTTCTTGAAATGTATATGTCTTGCAATATTTTTACAAATGCTGGGTCAACTTTTAAGAAATAACACGATACACAACACGCATGACCCAGTTGACAGTGATCATGCTGTCTTTAAGACTGAAATCTTCACGGAGTAAAGGGCAACTTCCCTACAAAGTTCATGTAGTTCGATACCATAATTCAATAAAACGTATGAAAAAACATTATTACCGTTCTTGTCGTTACATTCTGCATCAAGACTAACTGTCCAGCGCCGTTTGAAACCTTTGTTTACATACATTTCAACTAACTGACATTTTAAACATACGAGTGATTTCATTGGTCCAATGCGGAGGTGTGTCTTTACAACTGGAGATTTCATTCATAAAGAATACATGATCACTGTCAACTGGGTCATGCGTGTTGTGTATCGTGTTATTTCTTAAAAGTTGACCCAGCATTTGTAAAAATATTGCAAGACATATACATTTCCAGAAAGGAAATTCATTTCTGCGTTGAATAAGACCGAGATCGTGAAAATCGCTGCACAATTGATGAAGATATGGCTGTTCAAAGCGATGCACCCCGTTTTGGGGTGATTTTGAGTTGCATACCTTGTTATATATATATATTTGATAGTGAAATTTTTTTTTTCAGAAAAGTTAATTTTTCGTTATAATATGATTATTTATCATTCAAAATGATGTTTTCACTAATTAATATCATAGCCACACGCTAACCACCTGTGTTCCAATCGCTGTGCCCGCTGTATACTGCAAGTAGATTTTAATCGATAACGCAGCCTATTACACCGTAATGCCTTCTTCTGATTGGTTGATATTTAAATATTTCATAACATGGCGAAAGGTCAGTGATTGTTTGCGATTTAAGCAGAAGTTTAACTGAAACAAATTATGCCTTTTAACTTCAATTTGACGCTATTTGAGGTAAAAATGGACTAATTAACTAAAACTTTATGAGTTGGTTATGTTATTTTGCAATTTTAAGCATATTGATATAATAGTTTTGTATTTATTTTTCGTTATGGTTTTTACAGACCGGAGTTTCAGTGTTCAGAGTTATTCTGAACGCGAATTATTTCAGCTAGGTTAATCAGAAAAACTTGGACACTTTTCAGCTGTCACCAGGGGTGGCGAAATCAAATGTCCGAGTTGCCCGAGTCGTACATTTGCTTGTCTGGGCAACTGATTTTTTTCAATTAAGTTGTCCGTGGACAACAAGTTTTTTTTAAGTCGGGTCCAGGTATACAAAAAAAAAAATACATTGTATTAAAGCCGTAATTAAGTTTTACAACCGGAAGTTGACACGCGATTACATTGACAGTGCTATTTGCGGAGCAATCAAGCTTAAATACGTGCACTCTCCTGCGCAGTGATCTCCCTTATTCTATAAGAGACTGGAGCATGCCGCATTTTCAACATTCAGCCCGACTGTTAGACAGTGTACAGACTGGTTTCTTTATTTTTACAATCAGACAGAAATAAAAAGTATCAAACTAAGATAATCAAAACACGGTTTACCTTGTTATTTAAGACGACGTTAATGGTAAAGATGGAACATTTTGTTTTTTTAAATCTTCAACAACGGAGCAGAAAACCGAAGCTTTGAGCAGTCCAACTCCCAAAAAAACTAAGAAAGATTATGATAAAAATATGATCTAAGTAAACGCACCAGAACTTTTCAAGAAACTTAGCTAACAGATTTTCAATGGTTACCAGTTGATGATAATCAAATTGCTACCAGTAGCGGTGCAGAGCCTCAGTCTGATGAGGTCCACATATTGGACTAGTTTAATTTGTTAAGATTACGATGTACTAATGTTCAACACATGTTTTTATAACACTAGCTTTGGAAGATTAAAAGTTTGAGGAAGTCTTTATATTGTTTATAATATACTGCTATAATGAATGTACCATTGAAATACAACTATAAACAAAACAAGCAAATCATACTCATTTTGATATATTCCACATTATTTTACATTAATCAATAAATGCGTTCATAATTTATATAAACAATTACGGACAAGTGTAGTTCAGCAACGGACAAGTTAAATTTCCTAAATGGCTGTCCGTGGACAAGTATAGTTTTTTGAGATTTCGCCACCCCTGTGTCACCAATAGCTATGTTTTCAAATGACCAAAACAACGGTATATTTTGGACTATTAAAGGCTACCGAAAGCATCAAACGGTACTCTTCTGATTTTATCGTTATGTGCAGACGTATCATATGCAGATTTATTGTAAATTTTAAGCAACTGTCGTAACCGCGAACTGGGTAAACTCTGACAAGGAAGGTAAAACTCGGACACAATGTGGAAAATTTCGGACACGATGGGAAAAGTCGGACACATGCACTGGGTTTTCCCCAGGCCATTTAAGCGCCCCTTGCCGAGGCGCTTGAATTTCGAAATCAGAGTCCCCGGGGCGCTTGAAATTTTCCAATCAGTGTGTTTTTTCAGTAAAAGAAAATGGAGAATATCAAGAAAATCCAGGTTTCTTTATCAGTGTATCAATATTCCCTGTTTTAAAAGAGCACTTGGTACCTACTCTCGCATGTAATCGCCATAATCACCGCATGGGGGTCATAGATAATCCACTGATAGGAGATAGCATGACGCGTATATCGATTATTCTAGCCACATTACACAGTCATTTATGCTATCGATTATTCTAGCCACATTACACAGTCATTTATGCTGGCAAGGATGTATCACAGGAAACTCTCGGGTAACTTTCCAGTCGTCAAACTGTGATGTTCATCGTCCAATCCGTTACGCGAATGCTTATGAGGGCGGGTATAACTATCGAAAATTATTTTTGATTGACTTCGGGCACGAAGTTTATAGCAGCTTGATTAGCAAGGAGTTGTACCATTCACGTAATATAAAACCGGTAACTAGAACAGTACATTAAAGACGGTTTCGGGCATCATCATCACACCTTTTTACTGTAAACAAGTGTTACTCATGACACATAATTAATAAGAGAAATTAATTGCAAGTGGTAAGCGATTACTTACTTGTAGCGAGTAAGATGTGCAAATAACTCCCGGTAACAATTATGCGATAACAATTTAATTCCAGGACATGTTTATTTCATCATGTCCATTTATAGAACTGATTAACCATGTTTTTTCTGACATTTATTAGACACGTAATGCGCTTTAACAAATAATTGTTCAATTAATTACGCACAACAGTAAATGTTTCGTTCGATTTTCAAATGAGCATTATCAATTTGTAATCCGAAACACGCTTCTGAATTTTAATGCTAACGCGACATTAACAAATTGTAGCGTCAAATAACCAGTGTATTATCCTTTGTCTCAATAAAAAGCGCGCGAAAAATATGCAGACATGTAGAACATTGCATAGAAAGTGTGGATGTATTTTGTGCTGTATAAAAACATGAACATCATGTCAGGCGATTTACGCGTGTTCTGTGGAGAAAAAAAAACAGCCCTGATTGGACGATATTTTTTATCACATCTTTAAATAGTAACACATGCCAAAATTTATTTCATACTTAAGAAAATGTGGCGATTTTTTCTTTAATTCTTGAGCACTTTTATCGTAAATATTTACCAGAATTTGCTTTAAAACTGGAAATACGGGATTATCGGGTAATGAGTAGCGACTGGAAAAGTAGTAAGTATGCAGTAATGAATAGAGGGTATGGTTGATACGGATATATTAAGGAATTGATTGAGATGGGATTATGCGTATCTATGCGGGAAAGGGTAAAATATAAATAAATGGTAAAATATAAATAGTCACTTAAAATTTATTTGATACAATAGAAAAACAGCAAGGTTTGTGTTAAAAAATTAATTGAGAGCTTTTATCATCAGTATTTACCCGAAAGTGATTTATAAAATGGGAATAAACGGGATTATCGGGTAATAAATAGAAACTTGAAAAGTAGTAAGTATACAGTAATAGAGTCGGGTTGAAACGGATGTATTGGGGACTCGTTCGAGTCGGGATTTTACTATCTATACGGAAAAGTTTTAAAACAATTAAACAATATATAATATTTTTTTAAATGACTGGCGCACCAAATGACGTCTAATGACGCTGTTTTTATTTGAGTTATAACGCACCACAGAACGTGAATTGACATGTTAAATTTAAAAAAAAAATCAACGTCGGGAGGGGACACCCATCCCAAAGCACCCCTATCAACCCCGGGGCGCCTGACAAAAATCCTGTGGAAAGCACTGATGTATGATCAAAATATTTTATGATATAGGCTGTCTCAAGTAATCACTTATTGTATAAGGTGGTAAACAGGAAGCTAATGGATACATATACTGAAGTTATTGTCTCTAGCAGATACTCGAAATGATAATCCAACAAAACATTCTTGGTGGTGGTAAGTTTTACTAGCTCTAATATCTTACTAGCCCAACAAAAATATCTACGCTATTAAGCAAATTTTGGGTAGTAAAATGCCACAACTACGTGGATTTTGTTTTCATTTATTTAGTTCCAATGTATAAATTTGGTAATGCAACCACAGTTTACTGTTTTGAAATCTTTATTTTATTTGATTTGTACACAACATTTCCACTTTAGAATCCGACAACAACAACCATACAACTTTTTTTCCATTTAACTTTGAAAACTATTATCGGTGTTGTCCTGCGTTATTTCTTGTCAGCCACGGGACTGATTTAGATAATTATATTAGACCATTGGGCCCGTATTCATCAACGTTTTATGTCTAAAATAGAGACTCAGATTTAAGACAGGAATTGAAATAGTGTTATACCAAAGATTCTAATCACACAACAAACGCATTCGACGGAGAGATAACTAAACAAGGATCACTTTTCATTAATTCCACATGATTTGCTTTCTCTAGAAAATTGATTATTGTGGTATAAGTTATTATAGTAATATTTTGTGCATCGAACATGTTACCAATTATATTGTTTTGTAAGTAGATTTTTGATAAATGTATAACTCTGAGAAATAAAAATGATCATACATTTATAATAATAGTTGAAATGTGCATATTATAAATTAATCATTGTATATCCCTATTATATACATATATACATTATATACATCATATACATATGTATTATGTATGTTTGTCAATACAATTATAATGTTCATCGAGTAAAACTTCCTTTATATATTCCTGCAAACTTCAACCATTATAAAACCTTTTATAATTTCGATATTTTGTTCACAAATTAAAATATTTAAATTGCAAAGCAATGCGACAAGTCTTCTCGTACACTGTTCACGTAACAGTCTTTCACTTTAAAACCCACACTGCATCGTTGCATTGGACCCTTACGACCGAACTTAGACGGGCGGTCTTTCGCCTTTAAATAAAAGGCGCCCTCTACGAACCTGAAGGCATTCCCAAGCTTAATTGCATCTTCTTTTCTGACATAGCACAGTTGCCTGTGAAATGCTGCATCGCTTTAGACTTCTATGACATTTTTGTCAACAGAGTTTTGAGGCTCCTGGCAACAAAAGAACGGTGTTCCGATTTCAAACTCGCTTGAAGCCCAGCGGTGCATATGGCCCTATTCCACAACGAAAACAAGCCCACGATTCACTACGATTTATCACATTTATTGAATCGGGAAAACTCGTGACTGTCTACGATTCAGTTACGACAATGGTACGATTGAGTTATGACGAATCGTGGGGTTCGGTTGAAATCTTGCGAATAGGGTCGCGACTTAACTACGATGTGTAAGAATCTACTGCAATTGTACTACGAACAATGCAGATCGGTCACGACTAAGCTAGGACCTCAACGAACGCATCCATGAATTAGGCGCCATTATCTATTGATATTGAGCTAAATCGCGAGAATCTTAGTGGGCTCGCAACTCACTCAGGGTGAACTCGTCAGTCTTGAAAAAGTCGTAGCTGATTTGTAGACAGATCACATGATCACAGGTTTCCCGATTGAGTCACGAATCCATTAAAACACCCAAGAACGCTCTACGACGCTGTTTCGAGTCAAATGCGATTAAATTTAGTCTTGGAGGTCCTGGCCAAATTTTAAACATGTCTGGCCACGATTTTTCGGGAGCTCACTAGTTGCAGAAATCACTTACGACCGGCCCACGACTAGCTACAAATGTGCAAGGACCTTCGCCAATAGAGCTACGATTGTCCCCGACCTCAAAATCTTGGAAATCGGGACAAATCGTGGGGAATTGGGTCTTAGTGTAATACCCCTAATACCGAAAAAGTATACCCCATACACGATAACGTTCTTCGTTTTATGAAAAGTAATAATCTTATCATAACAAATATTGGCTAAAACATATGCACACTAATTTGCAATGAAAAATATCGATGAAAATTAACTTATTGTAGATCTAGCTAAAGGTATAATGGCAAAGTAGAGATTGGAAAAGGGATACAACTTGCATATGAATGAGAACACCAAGTTTTCTGCAGCCTTAAGACTCTTCTAGAAAAGAGATTGTGTGAGGCAACGAACTTTATTAAGCGTGAAAAATTGACTGTCCCACATTTTCCGGTGCGATTTTTCAACGGGGAAAACTTGGACAGTGCCTTTTTTCTCATTTAATGTTAATAACATTCAAGTTATCCATGAATATTTATAACATAAATGCTCTCTATTGAATAAGGATCACTTCTAATACAAAATTTGATATTTAAGTGTTATATTACCTATAGGAAGTAAAGTTTTTCCTTGAACGGACTTTAAAGGTTTGGATGGCGTTGTTTTGGTTTTGAAAGGAAGTTCGCAGAATATCCCAGAACTCATTTAAATACAAGAGGAATTCCCAATGACGTATTATTCGTTTTAGCTCATCTATTTTTTGAAAAAAAATTATGAGCTATTGTCATCACCTTGGCGTCGGCGTCGGCCTCCGGTTAAGTTTTGCGTTTAGGTCCACTTTTCTCAGAAAGTATCAATGCTATTGCATTCAAACTTGGTACACTTACTTACTATCATGAGGGGACTGGGCAGGCAAAGTTAGATAACTCTGGCGTGCATTTTGACATATTTATGTGCCCTTTTTATACTTAGAAAATTGAAAATTTTGGTAAAGTTTTGTGTTTAGGTCCATTTTATTCCTTAAGTATCAAAGCTATTGCTTTCATACTTGCAACACTTACTAACTATCATACGGGGACTGTGCAGGCAAAGTTATGTAACTCTGACTGGCATTTTGACAGAATTATGTGCCCTTTTTATACTTAGAAAATTGAAAATTTGATTAAGTTTTGTGTTTAGGTCCACTTTATTCCTACAGTATCAAAGCTATTGCTTTCATACTTGCAACACTTATTAACAATCATAAGGGGACTGTGCAGGCAAAGTTATGTAACTCTGACTGGCATTTGGACAGAATTATGGGCCCTTTATACTTAGAAAATTGAAAATTTGGTTAAGTTTTGTGTTTTGGTCCACTTTACCCCTAAAGTATCATAGATATTACTTTCATACTTGGAACACTCGCAAACTATCATAAGGGTACAGTAACATAAGGGTACAGTAAAAGGACAAGTTGCATAACTCTGGATGTCATTTTTATGGAATTATGGCCCTTTTTTGACTTAGTAACTTTGAATATATGGTTAAATTTTGTGTTTCGATCCACTTTACTTCTTAAGTATGAAGGCTATTGCTTTTAAACTTCAAATACTTTCATGCTATCATGAGGTTACTGTACCTGTGTACCTGGCAAGTTGAATTTTATCTTGACCTTTGAATGACCTTGACTCTCAAGGTCAAATTATTAAATTTTGCTTAAATTGCCATTACTTCTTTATTTATGATTAGATTTGATTGATACTTTGACAAAACTACTCTTACCTGACATACCACAATAGACTCCACCCAAACCATCCCCCGTGCCCCCCCCCCCCCCCCGAATCCCCCCCCCCTATTTTTTTTCTTAAGATCATCTCACAAATGACCACCACACCCTCACACTATACCCCCCCCATCCCACCCCCCCCCATCCCACCCACCCCCAAATTTTTTCTTTTTAAACGGTTAAAAAACACAACTATTATTTTTATTATTTTATGTTTGAAATACCGTCCAAACCATTGCACCCAAGAATCCCTACCCCTCCCAACCCCCCCTCCCCCTTTTTTTTATTTTTTATTTATTTTTTAAGATCATCTCACGAATTACCACCACACCCTCACACTGTTCCCCCCCCCCCCACCTCCCCCCCCCAATTTTTTTTTGAAACGGTTAAAAAAACACAAATATTTATTTTATTATTAGTTTGAAATACCGTCCAACCATCACACCCAAGAATCCCCCCCCCCCCCCCCCCCCCGAATTTTTTTTTGTGTGCAAATAATACAACTATTTATTTTTATTATTTTATGTTTGAAATACCGTCCAACCATCGCACCCAAGAATCCCCCCCCCCCAACCCCCCCTCCCCCCACCCGAATCCCCCCCCCTAATTTTTATTTTATTTTGTAAGATCATCTCACAAATTACCACCACACCCTCACACTATTCCCCCCCCCCCCCCCCCCCACCTCACCCCCCCCCAATTTTTTTTTTTAAACGGTTAAAAAAAACACAAATATTTATTTTTATTATTACTTTGAAATACCGTCCAACCATCGCACCCAAGAATCCCCACCCCCCTCCCCTCCCCGAATTTTTTTTGTGTGTGCATTTTTTTCGCATTTTTGGAAGATAATGTAATAAATGTCCACACCCCCACACTATACACCCCTCTTCACTCGACCCATCCCTCCTTTGTGATTGAAAATGAGAGTCCCTTCGCCTTTAAAAAGAAAATAGATGAGCGGTCTGCACCCGCAAGGCGGTGCTCTTGTTTAGATTTTCCTTTAAAAAAAATTCTATGTATGTGCTTTAATGTTAAGGGGCTATACTATAGCCAAGGAAAATTCAAGAGGAATAGGCAAAACATGGATTCATTGGGCAAGATGTGAGTGCACACTGACTGCAGTTTACGAGATTTTGAAAGTGCTTATCCTGTCTGCTTTCTAGACTTAAAGCTCTGCCTGAAATTATAATTACTTAAAATATAAATATATGGATTTGATATATGTGTTTGTGAAGATAAGTCAGAATTGGTTTACCGAGTTTTTGTGCATGACCAAACATTCAGGTATTATGTAAATTGTGCAGTTATTTATGACAAAAACCCATATTTTTAATATTTCTAGTATTTTAGTACTAGTAACAATATGTAAATGGAACAGTTACAAATGAAATTAAACATTGGATGGTAGGAAGTTTATAAAAAGCTTTTTTTATTTCAAAATAATCAAATCAATGCTAGAAGGGGGACTTATTTAGAGTAATGGCTAAAATGTTTAAAGGCGAGCAAAATATTCTGCAGATATATTTTATTATTTCGAGGAAATTACTATCAAATTACATTGTATTTATTACAAACTTTTCAGAGCAAAGAACACACAGAAGTTTTGCCGAAATGAGTACAGTTTAACGGGACTGTGCAACCGTTCCTCATGCCCTCTGGCCAACAGTCAGTATGCAACCATACGAGAAGAAAATGGTATGTATCTAATTATACACATGTGTGAATATATCATTGACTTAAAACTACGTAGCGTCTTGTCCACAAGAAAGAGTCATTTGTTGAAAAATATTATTTAGAAAATAACAATTTTGTTCAATGCAAACTTTTGGTAATATGTTTTTGCATTTAATTATAAAAAAGTCACAATTGTTATTCAAATAAATATGTATACTAACGGATTAATTATTAAGCTCATACTTTTTTATGCCCCCCTTCGAAGAAGAGGGGATATATTGCTTTGCTCATGTCGGTCGGTCTGTAGGTCCGTCCACCAGGTGGTTGTCAGATGATAACTCAAGAACGCTTGGGCCTAGGATCATGAAACTTCATAGGTACATTGATCATTACTCGCAGATGACCCCTATTGATTTTGAGGTCACTAGGTCAAAGGTCAAGGTCACGGTGACCCGAAATAGTAAAATGGTTTTTGAATGAAAACTCAAGAATGCATACGCGGCCAACAGGGCAAACTCTGAACAATATTACTGAAGCAACTGGTCTGTAATCCTAAATCTATAATTATCAGTCCAATGAAACATCATCCTTTGAGTAAAATACAGTGGATCAGTAAAAATATTATCAGAATATGAGATTTTTTGTATATTTTGTATATTGAATATTGTGTTAATGTTTAATTTTGTTCATTAATATAAATATAAGCAGGAGAGGGGAGGTAATACACTATTACATGTATATTTTTCTTAAATACAGGGGAAACAATAAGTTTATCACCCCCTATTTTTTTTTAAACATCATGTAATAAATTACCACACCCCACATTAAACCCCCCTCTCACCCCCACCCACCCCCTACCCCCCCCCACCCCACTACCCCCCCCCACCCCCCCATTTTTTTTAAACATCTAATAAATAACCCCACCCCACATTATACCCCCCTCTCACTCCCCCCTACCTCCCCACCCCCCCCCCATTTTTTTGAAACATCTAATAAATTACCACACCCCACATTATACCCCCCTCTCACTCCCAACTACCCCCCACCCCCCCCCCAATTTTTTTTTTTAAACATCTAATAAATTACCCCACCCCACATTATTACCCCCTCTCACCCCCACCCCCCTACCCCCCCACCCCCCATTTTTTTTAAACATCTTATAAATTATCACACCCCACATAATACCCCCCCTCTCACCCCCTACCCCCTCCCACCCCCCTACCTCCCCCACCCCCTACACCCCCCCAATTTTTTTTTAAAACATCTTATAAATTACCACACCCCACATTATACCCCCCTCTCACCCCCTCCACCCCCCACACACATCCCCACCCCCCAACCCCCCAATTTTTTTTTTAAACATCTTATAAATTACCCCACCCCACATTATTACCCCCTCTCACCCCCCCAAACATTTTTTAAACATCTTATAAATTACCCCACCCCACATTATACCCCCCTCTCACCCCCCTACCCCCCCCGTCCCCCCCCCCCCCCACCCACCCCCCAAAGTTTTTTTTTTTTTTTTTTAAACATATAATAAATTACCACACCCCACATTTTACCCCCCTCTCACTCCCCCCTAATCCCCCACCCCCCACCCCCCCCCAATTTTTTTTTTTAAACATCTAATAAATTACCACACCCCACATTATTACCCCCCTCTCATCCCCCCCACCCCCATACCCCAACCCCTCCAATGTTTTTATTTTTAAACATCTTGTAAATTATCATTATCACACCCCACATTATACCCCTCTCTCACCCCCCACCCCCACCCCTCCCCCCCCAATTTTTTTTAAACATCTAATAAATTACCCCACCCCACATTATTACCCCCTCTCACCCCCACCCCCCCCTACCCCCCACCCCTCCAAATTTTTTTAAACATATTATAAATCACCACACCCCACATTATACCCGCCTCTCACCCCCCCCCCCCCCCCCAATTTTTTTTTTTAAACATCTAATAAATTACCACACACCACATTTTACCCCCCTCTCACTCGCCCTACCCCACCCTACCCCCCCCCCCCCCCACCCACCACCCCCGCCCCAATTTTTTTTTTAAACATCTTATAAATTACCCCACCCCACATTATACCCCCTTCTCACCCCCCCCCACCCCCACCCAATTTTTTTTTTAGTTTTTTTTAAACTTATAAATTACCACACCCCACATTATACCCCCCTCTCACTCCCCCCTTGATCATGACTGGCAGATGACCCCTATTGATTTTCAGGTCACTAGGTCAAGGTCACAGTAACTCGAAATAGTACAATGGTTTCCGGATGATAACTTACATTAGGTCAAAGGTCAAGGTCACAGTGACAAAAAACGTATTCACACAATGGCTGCCACTACAACTGGCAGCCCATATGGGGGGCATGCATGTTTTACAAACAGCCCTTGTTTTTATTTAAATTTTCTTGAGAAAAAAAAACTATATGGGGGAGAGGGGAACAGATCATACAAAACCATGTATGGTGCGCCACTATTAATTAGGCACACCGGATATTTAATGCCAAATTTTATATCGAAAAAAACTTAGTTTAGACGAAAAATGTTTGCCATTTTACTATGCACTATTTATTTTCAAATTTGAAGGTTATAAACTTTGTGTAATGCACTTTACAGTACGGTATAGTACCCGAAAGTGACAGCTGGATGTCACCATGTTCTTCTGTATTCTGTAGGTGTGTGTTTCTTGTACATGAAAGTCATTGAGAGGGCAGCGTTCCCGCGCAGACTCTGGGAGAAAGTGAAACTGTCACGTAGCTATGAGAAGGCACTCAAACAGATTGATGAAAACCTAATTTACTGGCCAAAGTAGGTGCACTCTGGGTTTTACTGTTATGCTGTTAATTACTGTGTAACCATAAATTGTTAAAAGTTGGTTTTAATCGATGAGACTAAAATGATATATGGCTTTAAACTGCAAATAAGTCTGAGTTATTTTTCAGTTTTCTGCAATAAGAAAGAATGAAAGGGTTCAAGAATTTTTTATTTTTTTTGTATGCTCCCCGAAATAAAATTTCGGCGGAGCATATAGTTGCCAGTTTGTCCTTCTTTACTTCCTTCCGTCACACTTTTGCTACCGTTTCTCATAGCGCCTTCAATACTTTACCAATCACTTTTATATTTGGCATGTAGGTACCTTGCAAGGACCTCTACCTTTTGATGAGGTTTGAGGTCACTGGGGTCAAGGTCACCAAGGCTAATAATAGACTTCCTTTTGTCACACTTTTGCTACCGTTTCTCATAGCGCCTTCAATACTTTACCAATCGCTTTCATATTGGGCATGTTGGTACCTTGCATGGACCTCTACCTTTTGATGAGGTTTGAGGTCACTGGGGTCAAGGTCACCGAGGCTAATAATAGATTTTTTAGGTGTTTATTAACACATACATTGACAAAGCGCATCATCGGGGAGCATCCATCAGTTTCACTGATATTCTTGCTTAAAATAATTTATTATCATAATTATTCATTAAAAATTCATGTGGTTAACCCACTGGTCATGAAACTTGCTCAGAATGTTAATCAATTGTGTTCTTATGCTGCGTTGTAAAGAAAATGATTCTTGTCTGTTAAAAAAAATCATCTTTTGAATACTACCTGCACAGAACAGTTAAATAACTAAGAGTCTCAAGTGAGCACCTTAGGACTGTAAGAGTCTCAAGTGAGCACCTTAGGACTGTAAGAGTCTCAAGTGAGCACATTAGGACTGTAAGAGTACCAAGTGAGCACCTTAGGACTGTAAGAGTCTCAAGTGAGCACCTTAAGACTGTAAGAGTCTCAAGTGAGCACCTTAGGACTGTAAGAGTCTCAAGTGAGCACCTTAGGACTGTAAGAGTCTCAAGTGAGCACCTTAGGACTGTAAGAGTCTCAAGTGAGCACCTTAGGACTGTAAGAGTTTCAAGTGATCACATTAGGACTGTAAGAGTCTCAAGTGAGCACCTTAGGACTGTAAGAGTCTCAAGTGAGCACCTTAGGACTGTAAGAGTCTCAAGTGAGCACCTTAGGACTGTAAGAGTTTCAAGTGAGACCCTTAGGACTGTAAGAGTCTCAAGTGAGCACCTTAGGACTGTAAGAGTCTCAAATGAGCACCTTAGGACTGTAAGAGTCTCAAGTGAGCACCTTAGGACTGTAAGAGTCTCAAGTGAGCACCTTAGGACTGTAAGAGTCTCAAGTGAGCACCTTAGGACTTTAAGAGTCTCAAGTGAGCACATTAGGACTGTAAGAGTCTCAAGTGAGCACCTTAGGACTGTAAGAGTCTCAAGTGAGCACCTTAGGACTGTAAGAGTCTCAAGTAGGCACCTTAGGACTGTAAGAGTCTCAAAGTGAGCACCTTAGGACTGTAAGAGTTTCAAGTGAGCACCTTAGGATTGTTAGAGTCTCAAGTGAGCACCTTAGGACTGTAAGAGTCTCAAGTGAGCACCTTAGGACTGTAAGAGTCTCAAGTGAGCACCTTAGGACTGTAAGAGTCTCAAGTGAGCACCTAAGAACTGTAAAAGTCTCAAGTGAGTACCTTAGGACTGTAAGAGTCTCAAGTGAGCACCTTAGGACTGTAAGAGTCTCAAGTGAGCACCTTAGGACTGTAAGAGTCTCAAGTGAGCACCTTAGGATCGTAAGAGTCTCAAGTGATCACATTAGGACTGTAAGAGTCTCAAGTGAGCACCTTAGGACTGTAAGAGTTTCAAGTGAGCATCTTAGGATTGTTAGAGTCTCAAGTGAGCACCTTAGGACTGTAAGAGTCTCAAGTGAGCACCTTAGGACTGTAAGAGTCTCAAGTGAGCACCTTAGGACTGTAAGAGTCTCAAGTGAGCACCTTAGGACTGTAAGAGTCTCAAGTGAGCACCTTAGGACTGTAAGAGTCTCAAGTGAGCACCTTAGGACTGTAAGAGTCTCAAGTGAGCACCTTAGGACTGTAAGAGTCTCAAGGGAGCACCTTAGGACTGTAAGATCATTGAGCCTCATTCTGGAAAACTGAGCTAAATGCGTGTACATAAAGTGTTGTCCCAGATTGGACTGTCAGTGTTTTTTTTTTCACCTTTAAGGAAATAGGGCCGGTTCCTTTTGATTGGGAAAAATCATGGCGTTTTGACCAAAATTGCGAAATTAGTGTTGCTATTTTATTGCTAAAAAATGCTTCAAAAATGAAAATTAAAGTGTTTTAAATATTTATTTTAAAAAAGCATAAGTTGTAGAGCTGGATGGGAGATTAACTTAATATTGATGTAAAAAAAAATAATTTTTATACCTTCCATTGTGAATGTTTATGTCCCATTTGGGGAAAATATATACCTTTTAACATTGGGAATGGGGACAGATACTGGCTCCGATTTTGAAAAAAAACACACTGACTGTGCTGTTCACACAGGCTTATTAGGGACAACGCTTTCTGGTTTTAGGGAAATTTTTGTTCAAAGAAAGTCTCTTCTTAAAGGGGCCTTTTCACAGATTTGGCATGTTTTGACGTTTGTAATTAAATTCTTTATATTGATAAATGTAAACATAAAATTTTAAAAGCTTCAGTAAAAAATCAAAAATAAAATTTTAAAAAGGAAAAAAAAAGTAGCCCGCAGCAGAGCTCGAACCAGTGACCCCTGGAATCCTGAAGTAAAAACGCATAAGCCAACTGAGCTATCCTGCCAAGCATACCTAAGATGCGTATTTTATACTTTATATAAGCAATCTTCGTAGTTGCACAGATTTAAACGACAACAACAGAACTTTCCAAATTATTCAAACGTTTCCCATTGCAACGCTTTATAATTTTTAGGTTTTTAAATCGTCAAAAGATGCATTATAATGGCTATATTAGACCATGGCAAATGTTCAGTAATACTGTTTCCTCGCAAATATCATAACTAAACCGAAAATTTGCGAATCTGAAACAACCTTTTTCAATTTTGTAAATTTACCAAACCGTGAAAAGATCCCTTTAACAAAAATTATGTTGAGATGAAAATTATCGTCCCTGATGAGCCTGTTTGGACTGGAGAGGCTAATCTAGGACGACACTTTAAGCAAATGCAGTACACCCAGTTATCCCAGAACAAAGCTCAATTTCATTGTGATTCATGGAAACATTATATGTCATGATTGTTATTCCTGGTGTCAGATTTGTGTTTTTTTCCTGGTTTCAGGTTTGTGAAGCACAAATGCAAGCAGCGATTTACCAAGATAACACAATACCTGATCAGGATCAGAAAACTGACCTTAAAAAGACAGTAAGTTGCCCTATAACACAGTACCTGATCAGGATCAGAAAACTGATGTTAAAACTACAGTTAGTTGCATTATAACACAGTACCTGATCAGAATCAGAAAACTGACGTTAAAATGACAGTTAGATGCCTTATAACACAGTACCTGATCAGGATCAGAAAACTTACGTTAAATTGACAGTTAGTTGCATTAAAACACAGTACCTGATCAGAATCAGAAAACTGACGTTAAAATGACAGTAAGTTGCCTTATAACACAGAACCTTATCAGGATAAGAAAACCTATGTTTAAAAGACAGTAAGGTGCCTTATAACACAGTCCCTGAATAGGATCAGAAAACTGATGTTAAAACAACAGTTAGTTGCCTTTTAACACAGTACCTGATCAGAATCAGAAAACTTACCTTAAAACGACAGTTAGTTGCTTGATAACACAGTACCTGATCAGGATAAGAAAACTGACGTTAAAAAGACAGTAAGGTGCCTTATAACACAGTCCCTGAATAGGATCAGAAAACTGACGTTAAAAAGACAGTATCAAGTTGCCTTATAACACAGTACCTGATCAGAATCAGAAATCTGACCTTAAAACGACAATTAGTTGCTTTATAACACAGTACCTGATCCGGATCAGAAAACTGACTTTAAAACAACAGTTAGTTGCCTTATAACACAGTACCTGATCAGGTTAAGAAAACTGACGTTAAAACGACAGTAAGTTGCCTTATAACACAGTAGATGGGAGATAAACTAGAAGTTGAGACTTTTATAAAAAATAAAATGTTTTGTTTTATTGGAAACCATGAATTGGTAATTTTTAGGTCCCATTAGGGAAAAACATATACTTTTATATATACTTTTTTCCATTGGGAATGGATTTCCTTACCGGACCCAAATTTGCATGAAAAAAACAGACACGCACTGATGCCTTAAAAAATTAGATAATTAAATAATTTTCAGATCACTGAGGAGTTGTGAGGAATTGTATCAGTACCTTAGTGGACTGCACAGGTTAATCTGGGACAATACTTTACACACATACATTATTCCCGCATTTCTCAGAGCATGGCTCATTTATATCAAATCAACCTTAAAATTGTGCTTTTTATCAAGAAGAAATATGTTAAAACTGAACAGGAAGAAGTTTGTTTTCATTGGAAGTATTATATTTTCAGGAAGAAGCTAGTGCCACTCAGCCGCAAGGTGGAGCGGAGAGAAAAGCGCAGGGAGGAGAAGGCATTGGTTGCTGCCCAGCTGGACACGGCCATAGAGAAGGAGCTCCTGGAGAGACTCAAACAGGGGACTGTAAGATTGAGATAAACTGGGGACTGTAAAATTGAGATAAACAGGGGGACTGTAAGATTGAGATAAACTGGGGACCCTAATATTGAGATAAACTGGGGACTGTAAGATTGTTGGGACTGTAAGATTGAGAAATACAGGGGACAGTAAGATTGAGATTAACAGGGGACAGTAAGATTGAGATAAACTGGAGACTGTAAGATTGAGATAAACTGGGGACTGTAAGATGGAGATGAATACGGAACTGTGAGATTGAGATAAACAGGGGGCATTAAGATTGAAATAAACTGGGGACCGTAAGATTGAGATAAACTGGGGACAGTAAGATTGAGATAAAAGGGGACTGTAAGGTTGAGATAACAGGGGACTGTACGATTGATATAAACATGGACTGTGAGATTGAAATAAACATGTAACTGTTAGATTGAAATAAACAGGAGGCAGTAAGATTTAGATAAACAGTGAATTGTTAGATTGACATAAACAGTGAACTGTAAGATTGAGATAAACAGAGACTATACAATTGAGATAAATGGGGACTGTAAGATTGAGATAAACAGGGGACTGTTTAGATTGAGAAAAACGTGGAACAGTAAGACTAATATTAACAGAGCATTGATAGATTTAAATAAACAGTGAACCATAAGATTTAGATAACAGAGACCATAAAATTGAAATAAATGAGGCACTGTAAGATTGACATAAACATGGGACAATAATATTGAGATAAACAGGGGACAGTAAGATTGAGATAAACAGGGGACAGTAAGATTGAGATAAACTGGGGACTGTAAGATTGAGATAATAGGGGACTTTATGATTGAGATACCAGGGAACTGTAAGATTGAGATAAACTTGGGACTGTAAGATGTAGATAAACATGGAACTGTTAGATTGAGATAAACAGGGGGCAGTAAGATTGAAATAAACTGGGGACCGTAAGATTGAGATTAACAGGGGACTGTTAGATTAAGATAAATGGAACTGTAAGATTAAGATAATAGGGGACAGAAAGATTGAGATTAAAAATAAACAAGGGACCGTAAGATTGATGGGAACAGATCACCGTAAGATTGAGATAAGCAGGGAACCATAAGAATGAGATGATCTGTAGCGAAGATTTTCACCCTATAAATTTTTTTTATGCCCCCGATAGGGTGGCATATAGCTGTTGAACTGTTAGTCCGTTTGTCTGTCGATGTGTCCGTCCAAAAACTTTAACATTGGCATAACTTTTGCAATCTTAAAGATAGCAACTTGATATTTTGCATGCATGTGTATCTCATGAAGCTGCACATTTTGAGTGGTGAAAGGTCAAGGTAATCCTTCAAGGTCAAAAGCCAAAAAATACAATCCAAGGGAAGTAGTAAGCTTTAAAAGGGAGATCATTTCTAAACCTGCCAAATGATATATTGAATTTTTTTTTCAAAGCGGCGCAATAGGGGGCATTGTGTTTTCGACAAACACATCTCTTGTTTAATCTCCCTAAAGAACAACCTGTTCATGGTAAGCTTTTGTGATCGCCTTTTGTCCATTGTGCGTTGTCTGTAGTGCGTTGTCAATATTTGACTTGTAAACTCTCTATAGAGGCCACAATTATTTCCTGAACTCGTGGAACTTTTTCAGATTTGTTTCAATGATATCTTGGACGTGTTCAAAAATAGTTGACCAGGCCTTAAAGAATTTTTCCAGAGCCACTCGCCCTGCAGGGCGAGTAGGCCTGACAATCCACTCGCCCTTCACTTTAATCGACTCGCCCTGCATTAAAAAAATATATGTATCTATATTTATAGTTATGATCAACCAGAACCTTTTTAACCTACGTAACATAGTGACACTTAACTGCAAACAAATTAACTACATTATCTGATGGATTTTATTTGCTTTCTTTACGTTTTCTGCACCTGTTTCCTTTTCTCAATACTTTCTGCTTCTCGTTTTGATGACCTTTCTTTCTGTTTCCTGTCTCCACCACCTTGCAGATATTTTTAAATAGAACCCTTTTCCATGCTGAGTTTTAATATTTCAGACGAACTTTTACTGAAAGACACGCTTGATTGACAAATGGTTACAATATGGTAAATTTTGGCTGAGGCTTCTGATCACGAATTATTCTGTTTATTAATAATCTTTGTTTCTGTTTATTTTTAATTAAATATAAGAAGTATTATAATTACCCAGTTATGTATTATTTTTATTTTCATTGATATTTACATTAAAATGAAATTTTATTCTTCACGAAATGACTAATATCACTCCCGCTGAACTACGTTACAATGGGAGGTGCGTCTGTACGACAACGCAATACGGCGTCATAACTACAAAGGTTATGGCGTCTTTCCACAGTTTGTTGACGATACGTGACGTTGTTTAAATAAATGGTAAATAATTGTAAATAACAGTAATTTTGAATAGTTTTTGTATGTGTAAGACAATGTTTATTTAAATACGGATATAGTGATCCTCTTTCATAGCTTGCCATGAAATTTATTCCTTATGTTATTGATGAAATGGAAGACCTGTATAGACAACTCATAAAATCATTGGAATATAATTCAAAGTCTGACATTAAACAGAAGAAAATGAAAACAAACGTAAGCAAGAAAGAATATTGAATAAATCTTATCAGGATCTGTCTCAAAATTAACTGCATGTAAGTGTAATGTGATAAATTTGGATGAATTTAAATGTTACGGCGTCTTTAATATACAGAGAGTGTTACAATGCATTTACTACAACATGTTTAAGGATACGGTACTAGAGGTTTTCGGTAAATAACAAGTTCGGTAAATTGTATTTATATTGTAAATGTTGTGGAGGTTTTGGTAAAATTGATCTTTACAAAATAATACCTACAATGAGGTGTTAATGACACCTATTATTGGCTTACATCTGGGGCATATATTTGCAAACTGGTGATTAATTTTTAATTGATTAATTAATGCAATGCCTACAATGCAAAGAATTCATGGGCATAAATGAGCTACCACTGAACTTTTAAAAAAGAATCATTGTAGGTACCAAACCAAAAATGTATATTGAATTTAAAATGTAACTTTTTTAAAAGTAAATTTACGACTTAAATAAATCAATACTAACATTTTTAAAGATTTGGTGCATTTATTTAAAAAAAAATAGTTGTTTACATTCTTTAAAATTATTTAGGTAATTAGTAACTGATAAAGTATATTAATGATTTACTCAACTTACTCAATTGAAGGAATGCACTTTTTACAAATTGTGCATGAAAATAAATGAACTCATATTTTTTATTCTTTTATTTATTAAATAATTTACAATATGCAATATATAAAAGTGAAGAAACATTTCAATAATATCAGTCAGTCACATAAGACTATTTTAAATTTAATATATTTGTATTTTTTAAACATTTACATAATTATTAATACAAACATTTAGCACACTACAAGCAGATTTTAAGCATAAAATAACATGAAGAAACTTATCACATTATTCACTGTCACGCAGAGTTCAGTTCAATATCAACAGTTCATTTGTCATCGTCAAACATGATGCCTCGCAGTTGATGGTCTCAGGGCGTTGATGTGACTGATGGTCCTCAGTAGGTCTGTTGTTGACAGTTTTTTCCTCTTCATAATCGTCCCAGGCTTGGTGAAGTATCCCATGTATTTCCACGAATTTCTTCCTTCTGATCTTATAGATTGCCCCTAGAGTTTGTATTATACGGACAACTGGGGTATGAGCACAGATCCACTTTCTGTTTTGTGGCAATAGGCTTCGATATACACGGTCCAGATTTTCCTCAGGCAGTTCATTGTTGTTGCAATCAATGACGACCTACGTACTCTAGTCCAAAATGCTACTATTGTGGAACGAAATCTCCATGTTTGTAAATTTGACTTCCTGCAGGCGCTGTAACGCTGTAAAGAAGACACCGTTACATGTCTTAGTCGTAAGAGAAGATACTTTAACATGTACACTGAGTTGACATGCTACAACTATTTTGCAAAATCGGATAGAAATCACCAATAATAGTAATCACATGGGCATCACATGTTTGTAAAAGAGTGAACTTGATACAAATCATTGAAAATAATCATCGTGACAGAAACTACAAGCCAGAAACAACGAATTAATGGGGTTTTCTATGTTTTGAGCTTGAACTTCTGTCTTTTATCATGATTTCACGCTTGAAAATGTCTCGATAGCTTAGGTAGCAAGTAAAGAAACATCAATAAATGAAAATAAATGCCATATCCATATCCCGAACATCTAAGTTTTAACAATGAATTTACCTGTGTAAAAGTGTGTGTTAGTCTATAACTGTCAAGACGCTGTAACCGTTGTAGTTTTGACGCCGTATTGCGTTGTCGTACAGACGCACCTCTCATTGTAACATAGTTCAGTGGGAGTGAATATATTTAACTGTTTTTTTCACTTTTAATCAATAAGATTAGTGCACTGACACCTACAAAATGAGCGCAGCCAATTTCGAGAATTATTTTTACTGTGCCCGTGACATCATTTTTCATTGTCAAAACTAAACTGCAGTTTCTTTGTGTACTAAACCTATTTTTTGTTCGTTCAAAAAATTGTTCGCAATTTGTATCAATGTGGCAGGAGTTCTGGATATCTTAATATTTCTCAACTTGAAAAACAGCACTCGCCTGGTCGGTCGAGTATTAAACAAACTTTACTTGTCCGACCGTCAACTTCACTCGCATATGCGAGCGGTCGAATGGATTCTTCAAGGCCTGAGTTCTGGCTGGTTGAACAACATGGCCGCCTGGGGGTAGGGCTTTTTCCCTTTTATGGCATTAGTAAAAACTCAACACTTTACAAGTCACATTTATTGTCCAATCTCTTGAGTCTGAAAATGTTTGCAGTCTGTTGAAAAGCATGGCTGCCAGGGGGGGGGGGCATTTTTCTTACATGGCTGTAGTAAAACCTTGTAAACACTATGAAATTCACATTCATAGTCCACTCTTCATGAAACTTGTTCTGTTTGTTGAAAAACATGGCCACCAGGTATGGAGGAGTTTTTCATTCATGGCTATTGTAAAACCTTGTTTACTCTCTAGAAGTCACATTTATAGTTAAATATTTTTGAATCTTGTCAGAAGATTCGTTGAAATTATACCTCAGCTGAGTTTAACAATGGTTATGGTTTGTTTAAAACTATGGCCCTCAGTGGGTGGGGCATTTTTTTTTATACGGATATTAATAAAGCTTGTGAGCACTGTAGAAATCACATTTTTTGTCCAATCTTCATGAAACTTAGAACATTTGTTCTTATGATATCTAGACTAAGTTTGTTAAAATGGTTCCCTGTGCATTGAAAAACATGGCCACCAGGGGCATTTTTCCTGTTGTGTTTCTGGAAGTCATATTTATGGTCCAATATTTATATAACTTGGTCAGAACGTTTGTTCCAATAACATTTCGGCTGAGTTCCAAATTGGATTCCCGTCTGTTAAAAACCCTGGCCGCAAGGGGGCTGGGCATTTTCCTTATATGGCTATAGTCAAACCTTGTTAACTCGCTAGTTGATATTTTGGCCTACTTTGAAAATGGTTTCAGAATCATCTCAAAATTATCAAGTGAGTGACATTGGGCCTCTGGCCCTCTTGTTCTTGTTTTCATTTATTGGTATACCCTTGCAAACAAAGGTTATTTAAGTCTGAACATCAAAGCAATCCCATTTTTAGCAATCCAAAAGGCTCTTGTCCCAAATGGTGAACAAAACCGACTGTTTTTCTATAGTTTTAGACTACTAAAAATACTGTAGCAATATTTATTCAGGTATTTGCCTGTGCATGGCCTCGAACATGTCTATTTTATGTTGCAGTACAAGGACATCTACAATTTCCCCCAGAAAGCATTTGACAAGGTGGTGGAGGGGGAGGAGGTGGAGATGGAGAGTGACTCTGACCACGATGAGGGTGAACATGAGTCAGAAAGCGAGGAGGAGGGAGAAATGGAGGAGGAGTCGGTAAGTGGGGAGGGGAAAATGTTAGAGGAGTCAGTAAGCAGGGAGGAGTCAGTAAGTGGGGAGGGGGAAATGCAGGAGGAATCAGTGAGATGGAAGGGAGAAATGGAGGATAAGTCAGTAAGTAGGGAGGACAAAATGGAGGAGAAGTCAGTAAGTGTGTGTGTGGGGGGGGGGGATGGAGGAGGAGTCAGTAAGTTGGGATGGGGATATGGAGGAGGAGTCAGTAAGTGGGGAGGGTAAATGGAGGAGGAGACAGTAAGTGGGGAGAAGGAAATGGAGAAGGAGTTAGTTAGTGGAGAGGGGGGAAATGAAAGAGTAGTCATTAAGTGAGGAGGGGGAAATGGAGGAGGAGTCAGTAAGTGGGGAGGGGAAATTGGAGGAGGAGTCGGTAAGTGGGGAGGGATAAATGGAGGAGGAGTCAGTAAGTGTGGAGGGTGAAAGGGAGGAGTCAGTAAGTTGGGAGGGGAAAATAGAGGAGGAGTCAATAAGTGGGCAGGGGAAATGGAGGAGGAGTCATTAAGTAGAGGGGGAGAAATTGAGGAGGAGTCAGTACATGGGGAAAGGGAAATGGAAGAGGAGTCAGTAAGTAGGGAGTGGGGAAATGGAGGAGGAGTCAGTAAGTGAGGAGGGAGTAATAGAGGAGCAGTGCTCACGCTGCTGCCAGACATTATCGCCAATGGCGATTATTTTATCCAACTGGCTATTATTTCTTAAAATTGTCTAGAAAAAATGGCGATTATTTTATCCGCCTACATAAAAAAAAAAAACAAATTGCCACTAAATGTTGTCCCGCGATTGCGAAACGCCTGCAAATCGGGCCATCAAGCAGGAAAAATCGATAACGAGATTACCTGTGTACACACTCGACCCTGTGTATTGTCATACACGCGTCAATAACTTCTGCGACATTGTGGCCTAGAGCATTTTTCTCAATCAGTGTCCGACAGCAGTGATATATTTCGGAAAAAACGTCTTTAATCTCCCTGTGCTTTACCAATTATCGGTAACTGTTAGATCTTTGTTAATTTTCCGCCAATTATTATTTAATCGTCATTATTGAAAATCGCCGCTAATATTGTTGACTGGTTTTGCTTTGCACGCCGTTTTTTCTGCAATTAGATTACGTTGAACATTGCTTGATGAAATAATTATTTAATCGCCATCAACTAATTATCCCCGTAATTACCGCTGTTTGTCGTCTGCTTTAACATAATGATTCCAATTTTTAACCAGGTAACCTGGTTTTCCCAATTCAAAGGGACCCGGCATATGCCATGGTCAGCTAATTTTAACGAAACACGTGTTTGGAATTACACTAAGGTGGTGTATTTTAACTCACGCGCTGTGACGTTAATTGATGTAAACATGATCGGCATTGCGAAAGTGTTATTTTTGGAATAAATCATTTACAATTGATATTGGCCTCTGCCTACAATATTGCGGCCGATGGCAAACGCCGTATTAAGAGATAAAGTAGTCGAACGATATGCACATTTTAGATTATGCATATTAATATTTTATATTATGCATATTTCATGTGCAAAACGCGTACAATTTTTCGGATTACCGTTTTCGGATACTGTCCATTATGATTTATTTTCGAAGTTCATAACAGCAAAAATAGAATGACTAATACACATGCGGTGATACGGAAGGTGTGGTTTATAATATTTCGAGTATTCGCCAAAAATTGCAATTGGAAAAACTATAAAAAATAGTATAATTAGTGCTCTGGGTGGGTTGGGGCCTCTGCCCTTAATTCTTATGTGTATGTAACTGTAGCTGAGATCTGGTTTGTTAAGTCACACCCACAACATTGATTGTATTCTTTATTGTAAAGCCATGATAATATTTTATAAGAAAATGACACACTGATATTATGCTTGTTTTTGAGTATATATATATATCTTAAATCAATAGATATACATTTAATAAAACATAGATAAAATGAGATTCATGTTTTTTTCTTTCTTTTTGCCTTCAGTACCGTTTTGCGGAAAAGTCCGCATATGTTTTGGCTATTATTTTTTTAAGGAAAAAAAATATGGCTATTATTTTCTGAAGGCCAGAGTGAGCACTGGAGGAGTCAGTAAGTGGGGAGGGGTATTTTTAAGTAATAGCCTACATGAATTAAATGGGGATTTTGTCATTTGGCAGGGGAGTCCATGATTGCAGAAGATGAATTCATTAGTTTGGGGGCAGAAATGGAACAGGGATTCTGTATGTGTATGGAGGTCATAAGTGGAGAAGGTTGAATGGGATTAAATCATTTTGAGGTTAATGAGATTTTCTATGTATGGGGAGTGTATTGAATAGGGATTTTGTAAATGGGGAGTGGGCAATAGGATTGGTAAGCTTGGCCTCAGAGAGAGGTGAAAGATTCTGTAAGTGGAAGGTGGGATGGAGGGAGTATCAATAGGGAAAGCAGAAATGGGGGAGGATTCTGTGAAAGTAGGGGTGGATGAATGGAATAGGAAATGATGAGGATTTTGGAAATGAGAAAATCTGTGATTATAGGACCTCATCAAAAATGATCTTCTCAATTGAAAAAACATTGCCTCTAGAAAATAGGGCAGTTTTCCTTTTTTTGAACACACATTCAGTTACTTTATTTGCTCAAAGAACATGAACATTGGAGTTTTGTTCATAACAAATGCTAAAAGACAAGTGGTTTGTAATTGATAATATGTAAATGTTATCAATATGTTTTATTGCAATTTAGTTAAGATTTAGTGAACATATTTGAACAAGGAGTTCAGAACCTAAGCAGTGTTAATATCCATTTAACATGGCCCTTTTAGAGTTTAAAGTGTATAAAGTCAGATTGTAAAGATCTGTTTTAGTTTAATGAATTTAATGTATGAAACAATTTAAAAAATGAAATAAATGTGCTTTTCCACATAAACAGTGTGAAATATGCATTTTATGTTTTATAATATGTTTAGCAGACATATAATTGTAAAAACTCATTTAAGTATGTCCCCAATTCCACGTTTACCGTTACTCAACTGTTCAATTTGCTATTACCATGGAGACAACCTTCACAAGTCCACCTCAAATGACCTGACATTCTTTTACTTTTGTGCTGAAAAAAAAATGATTGAGACTTCAACTTTTGAAATTTGGGTATGAATTGAAATATAAAATATTGTTATTATATTTTAATTGTTTTAGGACTCTGGTGAAATAGAATACATTGCCGAAGAGGAATTTGAAGAAAGTGATGCTGACGATATGGAGGTAAGTAACATATCAGGGACAGGGACCATATTTATAAAGCACAAAATATGATTCATGCAGGAAATGATAATTTTGGAAAAATAGGGAATTCATTAAAACTGTAATGCCGTAATAGTTCTACCGTCATAAATATGGCAAAATAGAGAATTTATTTTAACTGTAATGCCGTAATAGTTCTACCGGTCATAATGATGGCAAAAGAGGGATTTCATTACAACTGTAATGCTGTAATAGATTTTATTACATGTAAAGAAAAAAAAGAACTCAAAATGGTTGCCAGTTTAGGCAATCAAACGTAAACCGTTCGTTTTAACCCCTTTTCTATGCCAATCATGATGATGGTTTTTGAAAATGATGGTCTTTTTGTCCAACCCTCTTCATTAAATGTAAACAGATGCAATTTTACAAACTATTATTATAAAAGTGTATCATATTTCAATATTTTCAACTATGAAGTGCTCAAGGTGAGCAATGGTTATCATCCTGTATTCTGTGTCTATGTTTATATGGTGTTCTTTGTCAACTTTACACTCACTAGGGCACTTTTTGCCCTCCCAGATATGCATTATTCATTTTGTTCGTCAGTCCTTTCCGAACTTCTCTTTTACTAATATTTTACTACTGAGTGGAAATTTCACAGTTGAAAAAACTTGTGTAAAAAAGGAATTTTTCGCTATGAAAAGTTTTTTGCAGAATTATGGTTCTCTGTCTGTTTGTAATGTCCTAAAGCTTGCATTTTCAACTGCTCTTTACTACAGCGTGGATCTCGCTCAAACCTTCACAGTTCAATGACCTTAATTTTTGATGAATGTTAAAGAAGTGAATTTTGATTTGCGATGAGTTTTGGCAGAATTATGGCCCATACAAAGATGAATGACCTTGAAGTGAAGATGTGTAGATGACCTCAAGTATTAGGGCTTTAATGTTTGGTGTGTAACACTGTCAAACGGTCATTTTTAAGGTTTGTTCAAATAATGCCTTTGGGGTCAAAATGCCCCAGTTGTCACTTTGCTAATATAGCTAATATAGACTGGTATGGCTTATACATTCAAAAACCTTATATGAAACCGAAGTGATCAGGATTTAATATTTCCTATGTACCAACCTATAGTGGTCCTCTACAAAGTTTATTCAAATAATGCCCTCGGTGTCAAAATTGGCCTCGCGCTGGGGGTTACTTGTTTTCGTTATACGCATATATTGAAAGCATTTAAAATCTACTCTGAAACCCTAATTGGCAGAGGTTTCTTTATTTGTCATGTAACATCATCTAGTGGTCCTCTGCTAAATCATGTCTCTGGGATAAAATATTGCCATGCCTCAGGGGTCAAATGATTTATCAAGACTTCTATATAAATTGACTACATAAATTGTATTCTCTGAAATGTCAATGTTTGGGGTTTCAATGTTCGGTTTGTTAACTCGCAGTTTGTTCCAACAACCAAATTCATGAATATTTGTGTCTGAGGACTAGTAATGGTTTATAGTTCATTACCGTGAATACAGCTATTGGCTTGGCTCCTTTAACATTGACATAGAGTGCCTGGGGTACATTGGTCGCTTTTGAGAAAAGGCTATATTGATTTATAGTTTATTCTATTTATTTGTTACTTACAGTTAGAATGACTGATAGGTAATGTCTCTTTACCCAAGTTCATAGTGTCACTCCTTCTCTCTACAGGATATGGATCGCCTTCAAGATCAGTCGAGCTCTGCCGAAGATTCTTCTGATGAAGACAAACCTGGCCCCTCGAAAGCAACGGCTCCTGCACGCAAACCTCGAAGGAAGGTGGAAATCGAATATGAGCATGAGACAGAAGACTTGTCACGGACTAAGTCTAAAGTCAAGACGTGAAACTTGTGTGATTAATTGTTTGTCATTGATTTATTACACATGGTGATGTTGACAGTGTGGCCAGGATTAGCTGATCTGTTTCGCATGATCAATTGAGGCCTCAAGAAATATGTTCGATTGATCATTGTTATGGCTTACCAGATAAATGAATCTTAGGAGATGGTATTCAAGTATTTTAATATATATTTAATTTTGGACTTAGACTGTTAAAAATAGAACACAATTGTAAATTTTACATTGATATTTAAAAAAAGTACTTGCTTAATTTCATCAACCTATGATTTGAATGTGAATTTAGTAGTAAATAAAACATACGGATATTAATAGTTTTCATTAATTTGATAATATGAGGAGGCAATCATTTATTATTAAATAAAATACTTTTTTGTTTTGCAAATATATGGTCCATAAAGACACTTATTTGTTGTAATAATAGAAATTTCCTTCTAACATCGGAGGATACAAGGTGAGATACCCACAAAATAAGAAATGTATCAATCATGCATTCATTATCAGCATGACCATTGCTTTAATCTGTCCTGCATCGTAAATGCAATAGGTTACTTGCTTGAAAGCAAAGACTAGCAGGTGTTAACATGCATGTCATCATTTCTATGTATTCAACTGCACATTTTAACCCTGCATTTTATCTCACATGTTGAACAACAATTTTATGGTCAGGACAATGATTCTCATAGAAGTACATGTCTTTAGACATTGTGATTACACGTTAACTGACTTAGACGAAGAAATATGCATACATATTTTTACATTTAAAGATTAAGAACAAAAAACACAACATTATTTGACTAGATGTTGACAATCGTATGATATTCATAATTAGGCTTAAACTAACAATCATGACACAAAGTTACTATTCATTAAAATAAATAAATGTCTTAAAATACAGTTTTAATTAAAATGCCAGTTCAGAATCTTACTCCATACTGGACAAGTGTTTCCAAGTCAAAAATGTTATAATGGACACAAAAAAGAACTGATTACATATGACTTACCACAACAGGTTAAATACGGAAGCTTCTGAAGCATTTCAATTTTAGTTCGGCATACACTCTATTTTCGGACTGTTGCATTGTATGATAATTAAAAAAAGTTTTTATACATAAATAATGTTGTGAAGTCCTACTTGTGGCACTAGGTGTGTTTTATTTTTTGTCTGTTACAAGCAGTTTCTTACCGCGTTATTCGTATCACACTGTCCAAAATCTGTTTCCCTAGCTCTAAGGTCAATTTTCAATTAATCAACCTGTTGATGGATTTGCATACCGTAACTTCATTTAAAATTCGACTATAAAGAAAAACGCCTTACCATGTTAAGAGGTCAAGGACACGCTAGTATT
This sequence comes from Dreissena polymorpha, assembly GCF_020536995.1. Lineage (NCBI taxonomy): Eukaryota > Metazoa > Mollusca > Bivalvia > Myida > Dreissenidae > Dreissena > Dreissena polymorpha. Next base: position 10,622,854 of record NC_068368.1, on the reverse strand, counting down.
CATTAAAAAAATTCATACTTGACTACGGGTTCGACTTGCTGCAGTTATGTTCCTGATTCCTTTATAAGAGCGTGGGTTACTGCAAGAGTACTAAGTGCTGAATAACTTAGAGTAGAAATGAACCGCCCAACAATATGCCCCAACATGTATAAGAAATTATCATTTTATGGAAATTCTATGATGAAAGGGTATACCTTGAACGTTTTTAACCAAAAATAATTCACGTTTTTATTTATACTTTAGCCGTTTAGCTAAGTTGGGAAACAAATCAAAGGATCGCAGGTTCGATTTCAGGCAAGACACGTAACTTGGCAATCATGAAATCATTTCTATGGCAATTCCATCTATAACTCTGATTTAAGAAGGGCATTTATCATAAACTGGCATAATTATGAATAGATCAATGGTCTAATGGTAAAATACAGGTGCCAGAACTCGTTTGATCACATGTTCAATCCCCTGATCAACACTCACTAACTCCTCGTTGACATGAGATGTTATACCAAAGTGCTATGTGCTTCATACCGGCACTCAAAGACCAATGGTTGTCTCTGGAACGAGCATCTCGCGTATCTCGTACAATTCCTCGTAACCAAACTTTAACATCTTCAGGGGGTGTTGACCATAAATTATAGGAAATTTACTATGCAGTCGATAAGTATGTGCACATAGTACTGGTACACTAGCTTGACCAGTACGAGTGGCAATGGATTTAATTCCGACGAGATATGATGGAAATACTGTTGAAAACGGCGAAAAAATCCACACAAACACATAACTTGTTGCTTTTTTGGTTTGTTGCTGAAAAACAACTTAAAACAACATGAATGTGTCGCCCTACCGTGTTAAAATCAAAATCTTAAACAGGGAAAAGGAGTGAAACACGACAAGGTTTTGTCTGCCTTTCCTGTCTGCCTTAGCCAGTTTTGTGTCACTTCTGGTTTTATGCAATACGTCCTCATAAGAAAAGAGTTTGGCTAACTAATATTATTCTACTCTCTAAAACTAATTTTCTCATACAAGCAAACATATTTCGGCGGGGTCGGCCATGTGAACATGGCTCTTGTTTGTGTGAGCAACACAGTTTATTTCGTATGTTTGCTGTAAAGTGGAGGCAATCAACACCCAATAGTGACAGTATAAATCACATGCCATTTCATCAATTGAAAGTAACTTTTAAAGAAAAACATTTTGAGATGGTTTAATACCTTTTAAGAAAATGTCATTTCATAGAAAATGAGCCTTTATCAATGATAAAAAGATTTGTTTAAACAAAAACAATATTTGTTTATTTCTCCTTTATAATATTTTCGAAATAAATTTCATTTAAAGTTTTGTTCAATTTATATTGTAAATATCACTTGTTGTTGAAGTAACAACCATACAAGTACAGCAAGATATCAGTTGCCTTTACAAAGTCACCATGAATTAAGAAAACACTCGTGCAAAGAGACCGCTTTTTAAGCTGAACTTTTTCCAGTCTATAGGGCAGACTATATTTCCATTTTAATATTTATCGAGTCGCTCTTTGAAAAGTGTAAGATTTGGAGCTCCTTACAATAGGTCTTGAGGTTGGTCAAATGGTTTCAGGTCGTTGGTGTTGCTGTCATCGTTAAAGTTGGATTTATTGTATGCTCAATTGTTTTTTAACATGTAAAAACCTAACACTTCACAGGTTTAATTTATGAAGAAGATTTGAGATTTACTTCCTGATGCTTCAGATATCTTAGTGCAAAAGCTTTTATGTGGGTGCAGTTTTTGTTTCATGTGGTTGTTTAGATTTTTTCTTTAGGTCTCTATCATTTAAAACTTTGCAATATAAACCTTCCTGTTTTGGTGCAGTTAACTAATTTGAACGTTACATAACTTCAGTGTTTTTGCATTTAATGTATACTTTTGAAGTAAAATGAATTCATTGAATGTTTGTTTTCAGATTGCTATCAGAGAAGCACGTTACATTAACCATTAACTGTGTGTGATACTAAACAACGCATAGCTGAATGCCTTGTAATTGTTTAGGTCGGATGGGAATAACAGATACAACAAGATTAGATTTATATTGGTTTAGATAACTCTGTCTTTCCTAACATAGATGTTGCTTGTTTGAGTGCTAATTTAATTTTCATTTACCTTTTTAGTTCTTCTCTTCACCAGATAGTCCGAATAGTTCAAGCTATGCTATTCAGCCAAATGTAATTGTCATGGTCAGTATCTGCGTAATGCTATAGTTAAAGTAAAGTTGCAACATCTTCATATCACTTTTTAGTGTGAGCGTTAGCTCATGCTTATGTAGAGACGCAGTATTGCAAGCCAGTTTGCTTTTAACTACACTAGGAACGATAACTGCAAGTCAGTCTGCTGTTTGCTAAGCTAGGAACGATAACCACTGCCTGTCTTCACTTCTTGCAGTAAAATTATGCAGATGACGAATGCTAGAAGCGTCTACTCTACTACTGCAGTGTGTATTTAATCAATAGTGTTTAATAGCTTGTAAGATGACATTGGCCAGTCTAGTGTTTATTATTGAAATCTGTACATATTGGCTGCTTTCAGGGAAAACGGGGCTTAATGCATGTCAAATAAGATTAGCCTGTGCACACTGATTAGCATGTGCAATGCACACAAGCTAATCAAGGATGACATTTTCTGACTTTAGGGTGTTTTTCGTTAAAGACAGTCTCTGGTAGTGGAATGAAAATTGATTCATATGGATTAAGCCCTGTTTTCCCAAAATAAAGCTTAAATTATCTTTTTTATTAATGATTTGAAAAAAACAAACACATCTCCACCTGTGCTTTAAGACACACTCTTTATAAATGTGAATGGGTTGTGTCCATTTCCAACTTGCAATATAAAAAGCTATAACATAATTTTGAAAACTGAGTTGCGTCTAAGATTATACAACAGCAAACAACTTTAGTGTCTTCAGCGCTTTGATTCTATTATGAGTGTTATATTGATCATTTACACATGTGTTCAGGGTCATTGTTTGAGGTCACTGACCAAGCTCTGTAAGTATGACATGCAATTTATCAGATTTACAATTTATCAGATTTACAATTTTTCATATTTACAATTTAGCAGATTCACGTCTCATTTTGTATTTTTTTTTTGGGGGGGGGGGGGGGGGGTGATTGCAATCATGAAACTTCTCAATATCACTGTTTGTAAAACAGGAATTTAATTGATTATTGGTGACTTGTGAAGATCGTCAATAAACACATCGCAACTGTACTGACTAGGCGTTTGTTCCATTGTGTTCCAAGGTACATATCTTGCCTGTGTTTGTATGTTAACTACATAAAGATAACTTCCCTGTATTGGTGTTATTTTGTAGGAGGGAAGAACATCACTGGGCTCATTATGTACATGTACAGAGCTGAGTTTCTTTCTATTATTATCATCTGACAACAGCGATTTCCTTTTTTTAAATTGAAGCCTAAGCGTCTTCTCAATCGAAACAATTCTGTCTTTTTCTGCATTCCAGATTGAGAATTTCCAAATAAATGCTAGTTCATTATATCACTCAACAGTTGTATATGTCAATTTTGATCTTCATTGTGTTCCCGTTTAATTATTGCCCGTTGACATGCATCAACTGGTTTTTCTCTCAATATAAATTGCATATTACAATTGTTATGTCGCATTTGATTAACTGCATGTTACGCCAAGGCTTGCACAATGCTTATAACTTTCGCCTTGTGGATATTCTCAATTAAAATGTATACATCAGAATTAGTAAGATTAATTAATTGTTTAATGTAAAAATCAACCAGCAATCAAAACTTTTTTGAAATAATAAATAATGTACTTAATAGATTTGTTTGCATTTACACGCATGCATACCTGATTTACATTTATCATGTCATGCCATGTGCAAGTTTAATGCAACCATGTGATATAAAGAAGCACAAAGAATCATGGAAGTTGCAGTATGTTTGTAGCAAATATCACAATGCAAATAGCATTTATCATATAAAAACATTCAAGTGTAATATGTAAACATGCAGTTGTCACGAAGCAATATGCAATGTAATATAGGAACTAGCATGGACTGTCGGACATACCCTTTCATATTCATGTACATTTCATTCATAACAATTTTATTTCACAATTTGCTTGATCTGCTGCTGCTTAGTGTCATTCTGATAACTTTTAAGTTGTATGAAAATTTATGTGTTTTGAGAAATTACACAATTAAGACATATAAGTCAAGCAACAATTTGTAAATTAATAAACCATATAAAGTGTCAAAATGTGAATTAAAACGCATTGACTATTAAAGGAATTAAAAAGCTTTATATGTTAGTCATTGTAAAATGCTTTGTTTGACAATACAGTTTTAAGCAACTGTACAGCTCCCCAAGCTAAATTGATATATTCAGTGAAAATGGATACGCTATTAACTGGTTTCATAATCACGCGATAGTTCATTGTTTACTGGTAACAAAATGATGAGCAGCATATTAGTAGAGAGACCATAACATTTTTTAGTTTTTTATCTTATGCGTTCCTGTCTACTTTAAAATCTTAAAAACAAAACAAATGTTAAACTTTTAATCAACGTTTTTGTGTGGAATAGGTTTCTATATAGATGTATACTTGCAATAAGAAAGTGCAGTTTGTTTTTAACTATGATGATCATACATTTCTGCACAATTCTTTATTTGGTTTCTAATAAAGTGCATTCATTTCTTATGAACGGAAAGTTCATGAACCAAATGTTCATAGACCTAAGGTTAATTCAAGAACTACACAGTAAATGAATGGTGTGTTAATGAACTACACATAAATGAACAGTTCATTCATTAGAAAATGACTTTCATTAACATTTTTTCAGTTCATTAAGGGAACCTCAACTGGTCATGAACTATTTGTGGAGTTCATGACCTGTTCAGTAACTTTGACAATATTTCATGAACAGTTAATTTACTTGTTAACCTTTTTTGCAGTTGGTTTGAACGCTGATGTAGCCAGAGTCACAATTAATTATGTATTCATTATTTCAGCGATATTTTAGATATATATGACAAACTGCATTGCCTCAAATCACATCTTATATAGGTCTGCAGTAATAACGTATTTCGAAGTCAAAAACTAGTAACATTTTAATACCAAAATGTGATATCAGTCTTTTAAATGTGACATAAAAGTCTACTATCAACATTATGTTATTTGCAATTAAGACACATGTTTATGTCCGCTTGTTGTATTACCATCAGTAATATACATGATATGCTTTACTTGAAAATTGATAAACTTTGTTTAAAAGGGGCATATCTACTGTTTTTTCATCCACATTTAAAACATGTATGAAAAAAATGCTTATTCACATACTTATTTATCAAGCAACAAGATCGTGATTAAATCTCAATTACTCTCCGAAACACAATATCTTCACTTTCGATATAGTAAATAAGAGCCTCTTTGACAAAACTCCTTCATGAAGATATTCAACAGATTGAAAATTACACAAACAGGGGAACATGCATTGAATGTTGTATTTGTGACCAACTTAGATTGAAATAAAAATATCTAGGTATGATAGTTTTAAACTCTCAATCCCTACCAGAGGCTTATGTCATGAATATTATACATCCCTTTGATCGACTTTTGCATTTAAATCTTTGCATTTATCAATCAAGCATTTACGAAAAGTATTTCACATAAACTTTTATCGGTCAATTTCAATGTAATGCCTGTGTCTTACTTAATTCATACTTAAAGCTAGTTGGTTCAAATTATAACCAGTAAGTCAGACACATACAATTTGTCCGTCCGTACGTTTTGTAATATTACTGGTAAGGTCATGTTTAGCTCACCTGAGGTTTAAGGATACCGTGTTGTCTGTCATCCGTTAGTGCATTTATGAGGGGCGTTAACTTATTCTTTTAACCACTTCGCCTACTTAATCACTGGACTTATTTTAATGAAACTGTGCAGGCATTATGTATTTGTAGGTCACCTGAATAAAAATGATTTGAAAAATGTAACATCAAAAATATTCTTTTCTTAAACCTTAAATATCATGGCTTTAATATTTGGTGTGTAATATTGTTTGATGGCCCTTTATTACGTTTGTTCAATCATGCTCCTAGGGTCAAAACTGGCCACACCCTAGGGGTCATACGATTTTTTTAGACTTATATAGTAAATAACTTTAAAACAATATTTTATGAAACCAAAAGGGTAAGGGGTCTAATATTTGATTTTCAGCATCTTTTTGTAGTCCACTAAAATTGTTGTCATATGCGCCTTGGGTCACAAATGGACCAACTCTAGTGGCTACCTAATTGGCCTAGCCATTTTGCTAAAAATGCTATTTCGGTATTGGGATTTTGTTCACGCGACAATCGCACTGATTGGGGAAAAACTAAATTAATGTAACTCTTTATAATAATTCAAATTATAATACCAAAATCATATAAATAACACTAAATACTGATATTACCATACATTTTCAACTTGTGTTGATTTTGTGTCGCATGCAAACTTGCGTCCCAAAGGTGAAGATCTCATTTTAAGTCAAATGGTTAAATATAGACATACAACAGCTTGTTCAGCAAGTAGCATTATAATTTATATCTGGAAAGTTTAAACAACATTCCACAACTCATCAGATCACCATGTTGGGGCACCTAGTCGCAGACAAAACCTGTACCACAATCTTGAAACTCATTTTAAAAGTAAAAGTTCAAATGTGGCTTAAGTGCAGATCTTTGCTTCTGTAAGTTCGAGTCATTTATAATCATGCATGTTTGAATTAAGATGCTGGATATGATCACTATATTGCGACTCACGTGTCCTCACATTTAAGGTAAAGGTCCAACATAAATCAGGTTTAAGATAAAGCATGTATGATGACTCTAAATTTTAATTGACATACTCTTGCTGTGTGTCACACAATTTGTGATTAGTGCATCTGTGTCTATTATATATATATACACATATATTTTATATGATACTTAACGTAATGCAAACATTTTTAACTAGATTGGAATTTGATTATGGATCAATATGTAAACATTTTTGGCTTTTAAGTACAACACAGGCGTTCATACATTGAGCATTGCATTTCTTTAAAAACATAATAACATATTAACATTTGACTTTAAATATCTCATTGCTTACCTATCATATAGTTTATAGGAATGAAGCATTTGTATTTGTAAAATCGTTATTTCAGAGAAATAGCCGGAGGAATTGTGTTGTGTCGTTGCCTGTCTGTCCATCCGGAATGCTTTTGTGTCTGGAGCCATATCTTGCAATTGCTTTTGTCGATTATGTTATTCAAAGAACTTGAAGCAAAACACAAATTAAAAAGGCTTTCATGGAGCTGATTGAGTGTTTTTATTTCAGGTATCAATGTGAAGTTCGTGTAGCCTGTGTCAATCTTGCAAACCATTACAAAAACAGCTTATTGTTTTATGCGTATATTGACCTGGGACCGGTTTTACTATGCCATTATGCATTTCTTAGACTAATGCAACTATAAGACCGCGCTCCTTTATATAATAATTCTAATAATTAATTTGAAACATTTATTTTACCACAATAAGTAAATATGAAATAATATGTATTTACTTTAAAAAATATAGAAAGTTGTTGAGAAATGAATGCTTATTATGTGTTTTGTTGTAAAGTGTCAAAGTGTGATTGTCAAACTGTGTTGTTTATTGCCTGTGATAAAATTAGTTGATAACAAAAATTACTTATTGACTTGTTCAAGTGGCGGTTGTTTGGAACAAGTCAGATCGAGTATTAAATAGTGTTTCGACTTACCGTTTTGCTTGAATAAGTTGATGGATGATCTTTTTCATATTAGATTTATCCCAGTCTGTTCATTGAATTTAGTTATGTACATTTCGATGATATTTTAGTGAAGTCATTTTTTAAAACGCTAGTTTTAGCATAAATTAGAAATCCAAATATTAACCGTTAAAGGATGTGATTATTTCGTAAAAATTAAAACTCTCGAGTTAGATTTGATGTATTTTAAAATTAAATGCTTTCTATATATTTTTCTTATCAAAATACGACAAGAAAGAAATATTTAAGTAGTTGAATAGTAGATATTGCTGAATTTGTTTACTTTATACAGTAAGAAAATTCATTTTTTTTAAAGGAAAAGAAACTATTTCTGCTAGTTTTTTTAGGATAATAACTCTTCTGTTAATATGCATATTTGGACTTCCGATGAAAAAATAAATTAAGTATTTAACATTTTATTTTAATTTTTATGCCCTCCTCATACGTCATATCCTTGCCTTAAATCCTCGTAAACCAAAGAATAAAACATGAATGGCCTTGTATGGTAATATTTTTACACTTATAGAGGGGATTTTTTCATATTGACAAAATGACAATTGTCCAACTTTTTGTGACTGATTAGTAATTTAAAAACACTGTTCATCAGGGAGTTAAATCACACAAAAGAAGGTAGACACATACGAAAAAAACATGTATATGTTAACTATGGATTAGAAGATATATATTATGCATTGCACTTGTCCCTTTGTGCGTACATACATACGTCCTAAAGTTTGTGTTTTCAGCTCCTCTTCAACTACCGGGTGGATCTTGCTAACATTTCTCATATGAATTACTTTAATGTGTTGATCATCGTTAAAAACGAAATTACGATTGCAAATAAGTTTGGCTGAATTGTGGCCCTTGTCTTTTTTTCCAGCGTAGAATATAAGAGCCAAATCGTTTTTGTACTCAACTCTTTAACTGCTTGCCAGATTTTGCTAAAAGTTTCACAGCAGATTGATCTATGTATATATGTACATTTATATATCATTTTATATATATAAATGTTTATATATATATATATATATATATATATATATATATATATATATATATATTGTTATATCCAATATATTGGGTGTTTCTTGGAAATCACTTTGCAAATGTTGCAAATGCCTAGTATAGCATAACAAAGTCTATGGGACTTTTGCTTCTCAGAGACAGGTCTAATTGGCTTGTAATGTGTTTTTATGCCTCTGCGTTTATACGTTTTGAAGTATTATTCAGTGTCATTTATTATCTTGACAAAGTTGTAATCTTCTGTTGTTCTTTTTCACTACCCATTTGATAAACCAATAAATGTCGCAGGCGTACGAACACACTTATTGTTGCTCAGATAAAAGGATTGCCTCTAAATAAGAACATGTTACAACATATACAACTGTACTTATGTTAAAGTTTTAATACAAAATGAACTGTACATTACTATTTTTTACATACTGACCTTAATCAAGGTAAGTTGTCTTTAATTGCCAAAACATTAACAATACTCAGATTTTACAATTTATATTTTTGTAGTGTTAATGGATACAGTTCCATTAATTTTTATAAAACAGTCGGATTTTTAATGGTACCGGAAAATACGCAAAAGGCTTTGACCTCGGCAGTGAAAAAAAATCCCATTTCACAGCTGTTGTGATTGGGGCGAAACAAACAATAGGTTCATTTAATTCGTTACCAGTTTTGGAAAAGGAAATTCAACTTCAATCTGCAACTGCTCTGCCTATGCGAGCTAATGAAACATTAACGGTCTTGCTGGGTAAGTTGACAGATAGTCGCCAGCAATTTAGCAAACTGGCGTTCAACAATAAAGATTATTCGATTAATGGCGTTATCGGTGGTTATAGAAAAGATAAGCAGCATGGTTTCCGTTATATTACAATTACTATAATCCACAATCACCAGGAGTTACAACATACACAATCAAATGGCCCTCATTAAATGAAGTAATCCATTTTATACATAGGTTGAGTTGGCGTAAAACAATTTTCACAACAACGATTCACACATGAATACTAAATTGGTATTCCAGCAAATTTCTGAAATTTACCAGCAGACGATAAGTATTACTTAATATGCCCATTTAAACTGTCAAAACTATTATAAATAATGAGAGACATTTATGGTTTCATAATAAGACAAGGTCGGCAGGTCAATTATAAGAAGACACTTGTGAAAAAACTGAAATGTGCAATTCATGACCAAATTAATATTAAAACATACCTGAAAGTTTGTCAAAATCATATGCTGGGTCACTCGAAATCATTATTGTTAGATAAACATTGATAGTACTCAATAAGATGCATTTTTAACTCAGTGTCAATGGATATCTGGGTTCAGTAGGTTTGAAAACTGGGTCACTGAGTCAAGTTTGCAACAGAGTGTGTTTAATTAAAAATACATTTTACACAGTAGTTGCATCTAGCCTAAGATCGCAAAAATACACAATATTGTTGTATAATACTTTCTTTAGAAATTTTAATAAACGCACGATAATGTGACCACTGTAACATTAGCCAACTGAAAAATGTCAATGACGTAGGTTTAAAGCTATAATAATATTAACATGAAAGTCAGTGTGGATTCGTGAATAAGTGTAGTTTTTAGTGCCGTTTTTCATTGGTTTGAGCTTTGATCCCCAGCACAATACTTACGAACTAAATGGTATTTTACGAGAGGCATTAAGTTGAAGTTCATTATATAAGATACCTCAGACCGGGCACTTAACGAGTCAATGTCTCTGGAACGGGACGTATCGAAATGTTTACATTGTACTCTGTTAACTCAAAAGGACAACAATTGTAGACTACATTTTCAATATTTAAGAAAATCCACCTTATATATATACCTCCGACCTAGATCCATGTTTTGTGTGCTTAAGCAACAGTCTTTCAAACAAATTTTTAAAAAGTGGACGGAGATAAGAATAATACATTATTACAAGGGACGGGGTTAAAATAGTGTAAAATCAGCGACGTGATACACAAAAAGTGGTACGATTTTTGTGTTGCATAATAACGCTTGAAAATATTGGTTAAGCGTCTTCAACGTAATTGTGCAATAGAGGCAAAATTAATGTATATTCATGCTGTGTACGTCGTCAGGTCATCATAAAACATCAATGGCTACAAATGCCATATCTCAAAATTAAATATTATTGGCCTTACATTTTTACATTTGTACACAAGAGTGAGGAGATTTGTAACATGTTAAAGTATTATCTTACCAAATACAGATGGAAGCAATGCGTTTTCCCTACCAGACCCAATACATGTTAGACGATGATTGGTTAGCGGATATTATCGGTTTTAGCCCTGAGTTTTGTGCAGCCGATGCGGGAGCCGAGACGAGAGAGAGGAGCGAGAGAAGCGAGTAAGCGAGAGAGAGAGAGAGCGAGAGACCGAGAGAGGACGAGAGAGGAGACGCGAGAGAGAGAGTAGCACGAGAGGAGAAGCGCGGTTCGTCTCTCTCTCTCTCTCTCTCTCTCTATCTCTCTCTCTCTTCTCTCTCTCTCTCTCTCTCTCTCTTCTCTCTCTCTCTCTCTCTCTCTCTCTCTCTCTCTCCTCTCTCTCTCTCTCTCTGATGTTAATATTTGGTTCATACAGCTTATCCGAGCTGTGACTTTGTCATTATCATGAAATAGCTAGTACGTTGTTTTTCTTTCGAAATTTCCATTTTATTATTAAGTAGCCAAAAAGGTCCACGCCCCATTGATTTCGCAAGACGGTCTGCCAGAATTACGTTGATCTAACAGGAAGTAAAAACCGTCAATTATGTCATAGGTTCAGCTTTTTTCAATATGTGTATTTATAAGGTCGTTTAGAAAATAATAACATAACATCATAGCTTTGTTCGATTAAAAAGGAACAACATTTGTTTTTACTAAATACTGAGTAGAAGTATGAATAATGCATAAATATTGATTATTGATCAAAACACTTAGTGCCTATATCTAGCCTTCAGTTATATGGTTAAAATGATAATTAATATAAATGTCTACAAATATAAATATTTCAGGCGAATGAGTCTTTGCCACTTGGACTATCTTCTCAAATACAAAGGGAATTTGTATAAACTAGTAAAACATGCATGGCAATTATAAAAGGAGTATGAAAAGGAGGGTCATGGCAGTTTCATTTATTTTTTTTGAATACAAAGACAAATCTTTTTGATACATATTAATTGTCCTTTCTTTGTCTATCAAATGTTTAAACAAGGAGAAGAATTATCTTAAATTTTTAATTAAATATGTCATGCGCGTTTTGCTTTTTTCTGTAATACAGCATTTAAATGTATATTCAGCACTGACGCTACCATCTATATATTTAATTAGGGTCAAATGATAAATGATGCCGAAAATGGTGAGGCAAAAACAAATTGTGTCGTGAAAATAGTTGAAATCAACAGAACTCCCAATCTATGCATTTTCGCCGACAGAGACATAGCAATTTGCGAGGAACTCCGATTTGATTATGGAGAACCAATACTTCCATGGAGAAAGGTACATTCTAAAATAATATGTGTCATCTCTGATGGATTCATCACTGATACTTATCACACATCACATGTTAAATTATCTTTAAATGTCGTTTGAATTATTATTATTTTACCAATATATCCAATCATATTTTAAGATTACATTCACGTTTATTTGAACTAGTCATTTTAATAAAATTATTAGGCTTAATAACCTTTTAGCCGTAAATTAAAATATTTTATCATTGAACGTCGTCTTGCTCTACCTTAAATGCGGTCTCTAAGATAATGTACATTTGTTGTTTGCATTTTCAGAAATGCATGGAACAAAATATGGGTATGTTTCACAGTGATTTTGTTATTTGTACACATGCCTAAGTACACATTATGTACATCTGGGAAGTAATCGTTGTACAAGCCATTAATCTCAGTGCGTTGTACTTCATGGTTTCATAACCAAAGAACTTTCTAACACTGACATTATTATGTGTAATACCATATTTATTATTATTGTTTTGAATAGGCACCCCATGACTACTACATCTACGGGCAACCAGGAAACAAGACAAACAACATCCGTACACAGTGAAAAAGTCCATGAGGCAGTTTGTTATAGTTATCTATGTTGAAGCTACTTAGGCGTATTTTCTGGTTGGTTTTGTCTTCAATAAAATGTGCGTAAATTTGCCAATATGTATTGCGTGGTAATGTCAATTGTTATTTAGGCTTAATATAGCATGACGTCGATGACCATGGTAGATATCATTCCAAAGTTGGTACTAACAAGGGTCGAACAATTTGTTCGCATGTGCATTCCCCAGTAAGTATATAAAAAATTGATTGATTAAAAATAATAATATATTACGTGTGTGATAAGCGTTTTCGATGGTACATATTTTGTATTATTGTTAATATATAGCGCAAATGCTGTAATAAGTCGGCGATGATTATAAGTGTATAACAACATTAGTTATAATTGCTAAATTGTTTTCAAAAAAAATTATATGCGTGACACATCGACATGAATATTCGGTCCATTAAATAAACATTTTCTATTATATTGTATGCATAAATCATGTACATAAGGTGGTTGACATAAAGGTTATTTGAAAAATGATGTGCATTCAAATCTTTAAAAACGTTTGGTTTGCAAGGAAAAAACAAAGCGATTGTCAGTGACTATTTTTCTTAAAAAATAACCTTTTTTATCGACAGGTAGAATTAAATGTGAGGTCATTATTACGGTTAACCCGTTTTTGGCATTCTCTACTCAAACAAGTGCATTAAAACTGTATTTGTGAAGACAACACATTTGTTATAGTATCGCAGTTGTAGAATTCGAATGCATATATAATAACAATAAATACTGATCATTATTCAGATAAACTGCCATTGATGAAGTCATTGGCGCATCAAAATGTGTGTCATCAATTGTAATCAAGTTTCTCAGGCCCCGCTGCATTAGTTTGGAAACGTTCATGATTGTTTAAATTTTAAGATCTTTTTAAAGTGAAATAAATGTGTTACAAACAATTTAAGTGAAGTGAAAGTTGTTCTGCGTGTGATTTTTCTAATGTCTACCTCGTTCGCATGAAATACATGAGTTAATTTATAATGCCATAGTAAGGACAAAGTAAAGGTACAGTACTCAATCAATCTAACAATCCAAATGCGTATGGTCAGTTCTACTTTTAAGATATAAACCCCATAGAAGGTGTTAATCGTGAATGTTTTTTTTGGATGGAATAAATGAATTTTTTAAAAAGCCGCCTCCCCCTCCCCTTCAATCGGTTTGAAAAACAACCTGGCCTCAACAAACTTAACATTATTTTATTAGCTTTATGAACGTATTGTATTCCTTTGTTGAATAATAGCACCATGTTTGTTATGGTATAATGCAGCAATTGTATGTTTGTATGTTTGTATGTATGTATTTCGTTTGAACTTGCAGTCAAGGATAACCCATGAAAGTGCAAGCACTTACTTCCAATGGGGTCCATTTTCTGCAGAAGAGACAGCAAGCAGAAGAGACAGTATTGAGATACAAGGAATCCGGGTGCGATACCCTAGCTTTTTGCGAATAGATCCCTTGGTTCTTTTACGTGTTCAGTGTATAGCACCGATACACGCGAGAATAACATGGGTTTCATTCATGGATTTTGTACATCTGTAGTTGGCTGGGAAACATGTAGAGCATTTCTGAAATGTCCAGTGTCCCGGCCAGGAATTGAACTCTCTGGAAGGGTACCCAGTGTGTTACAACTCGACTAACGCACCGCTTACACATTGCATACTTGTAGTGGGCTTATAGCTAATGAATTCATTAATGTATGGCTTGATTTTTGTTATGTAACTTATTCTTATTTTGATGTGAAAAATATTTGTGTCAATCAAATAAGCAATGTGTTAAACTCATATACGGTTATGTTATATGCATATTTAATTAAAATCTTTTTCAAATATTTTATTTTATTTTAACACAAATAACCCTGTTGGTGAACGCAAGTTACCCGTTGGCAGTTATTGAAGTTGCACAGTGGTTTGCGCGCTTAAGTTCCTCTCTTGGTAAACACAATTCCCCTGTTGGCACACATTTTTAATGTTCCACAGATGGTATACACATAGTACCCGTGTTGGTATACACCGTTCCTTAGTTGGCACAAATTGAAGTTCCATAGTTGGTACGCACTAAAAACCTTTGTTGGTAAACACAATTCTCCTGTTGGTACACATTAAATTTCCACAGATGGTACGCACTTAGTACCCCTGTTGGTATACACCGTTTCCCAGTTGGCACACATTGCAGTTCCACAGTTTGCACGCACCGAATTTCCCGTTTTGCATGTAAATTCGTTGATTTATAACGCTATTTATCATAATGTTTATGTTAAATTCGTGTTCGGGTTTGAAACTTGATCGCTGTTCTTTATCGCTATCAGCTTTCTAAAGTATCTGTAAATGGTGGTCCCAGGTTGGTAGGGATAGAACACATTTTCCTGTTTGGACGAATTCACAAGTATGCGTGGGCGTGTGTGTGTGTGTGTGTGTGTGTGTGTGTGTGTGTGTGTGTGTGTGTGTGTGTGTGGTGTGTGTGGTGTGTGTGTGTGTGTGTGTGTGTGTGTGGTGTGTGTGTGTGTGTGTGTGTGTGTGTGTGTGTGTGTGTGTGTGCGTGCGTGCGTGCGTGTGCGTGCGTGCGTGCGTGTGTGCGTGCGTGTGTGTGTGCGTGTGTGTGTGTGTGTGAGTGTGTGTGTGGGGGGTGGGTGGAGGTGTGTGTGTGGGTGTGTGTGTGTGCGCTTTAAACTGTTTAAGTAATTTAGGAGAATCAATACGTTCTCCCCGTTCATAAATGGTAACATTTATGTTTAATACAACATATGATCTGGCAAAATTAAGTTGCTGCCTAAACGGTAAATGAAACTGTTCCACATGTTGAAACTTTAGATATAAACAGAAATTTTAAAATTGCGAAACTTGAAACAAATGATAGCAACAAATGTTCCAACTTTAAGAGTCATATACGATTGTTGATATATCAGTGATTTCAGGGATGTTACAATGATTAAAGAGTCCCTTAATGTAAAAAAAACCAATAAAATATGTTAAAAGTTACTTAAAGTACACGTGCGAAAATTGTAACAGGTTGATTAAAACGGGAAAATGGATTTTGCTTGGCGAAACTAACAGACTCTGTTTGTTTTATTCGACGGGCTAACTAATCTAACGATGATAAGATTGCTACCAGGCTACTAAAACCGATGTAAACAGATTTAAAAAAAATGCATCATTTTGTTGACAATACCCACCGTATGAAAAGTGAAAGCATTTAACCATTATTTTATAACTGTGTTGATATTGCATACTTTCGAAACCAAAGTAAAAATGATTTCAAAAAACATGAACATTTGATAGTTCTTTGAATGAAGGTTAGTAGGAGGAAACAAAAACTAGCAGTTTTTAATTTAAATCATACATTACATTACAAAATAGACGAACGTGTTGTTTTCTATTTGTTTTTATTTCTGTCTTTTTAAAACAAAAATAACACAGCCAAGTAAAGATAAAAATGGAATGTTGCTGCTGCTTATGAAGATTACAAATAAAATAGACTAAAGCAAGCACTCTTAGAACAAGGCTTTTCGTTTTCGTTTATCAAGATTGACATCCAAAAATAAAAAAGAGATTGTGCATCTGATGAAAAAGGCAGTCCGTCATAAAGCATCTTAGAAATCAACATTATCAAGGAAATTTTAATGATAATAAGACAAAACTCGTGTTAAAGTACCGTACACCACAAAGGACGATACAACGCATTGGCAATCCACTGTACTTTGTATCATCTTCAGTTCAATTTTGATGTTAGTATACCAAAACTATGGCTTATTTATCAAGCTCCTGCCATGTTCCAAAGCTTTTAAATAACATTTGGCATCATACTGTATCTGCAGGTATGGCGGTTGTTGTCAATCGTGTGTAAGATATATATTGCTCCTGTCAGCATTCAAGGACCCATCACTATTCACAAATACTTTATCTAGGTATAAAACGGCTAAATCAGCCCTCCGATATTGACATTGAACGGTTAATGGTTCATTTAGACGTGCCTTTTTATCAGATGGCATTTGCTCGATAGAAAGTTTCTTCACCGCATTGATTAAAATCAGTAATTAACAATACGTCATTAATAACAACGTACCATGATACAAAATTGATCAAACATAGTATTTTACGATGTTAAGGAAAGGACAACTTAATATTCCTTATTTATAACTAAAAGAGAGCGGACAAAAATAAATGTAATTATTTACAAGGAATATAATATTTGGATTTATTATAAAGGTAATTAGATCTAATTGCTCCATGTGTCTTACTTATAAAAATGGCATGGATTCACAATTCAATCACGAAATGAAACATTGAAATTAAGTTGACAAAAATAAATGTGTTTCTCTCTCAACACGTAATGATATCTTGTAGTTTATATTGATAATTTATTATTAAATCATCAGCATTCACGAAAAGCCCTTTATACTTATGTGGTGCGTTTATCAAAAACTATTTTTCCACATTTAATAATGCTTTTAGTGTTTGTATTTTAAACAAATAAAATAGCACATTATTTTGTGATAAGCAAATATTGGCTCTGATATAAAATTATATAAAGAGAAGGCAATATATTTCATGTTCTGATGTCCAACATAGCGAATATCAGCGAACAAATCGAATGAGGCTATTAATAGCCTTGTTCCGACTGCATTTTAGAAGCTTTTTAATATGTGCAGAAACAAAGCTAATTTTCTGTTTTATAGTCGTTAATAAGTGGTCTGTTTACCTAAACATACGTAATGTATGATAGCTGCGCTGTAGCAGTTATAGTAAATTAATTATTATGCGAATAATAGTAGATCACATATACTACTTATATATGTCTCGTTCTTGAATCCATGTTCGACCTCTGGGCGCCTCTGATTTTTCTTTTTACGGTTTGGTTTGTTTACGGTGACGAAACACCAACACACATAATTACAAATATACGCGCTAATTCGACTAGTATGACTTATTGGCGTAAAAGACAAATTCTATGTCTAAATATGTTAATTATTTGACGCAACATAAATCAAGCCAGTTTTACAAAGTACGAACCTTGTTCATGCAATCACAATAACAAAATAGACAATACTGAACAGAATAGCTTAAGCGACGAAAAACTAAATTGTAACATAATGATTTGCTAGGTTATGTGCAAAATTTATCAATATTTTGAATTTTTGTTTTATGCATATAAATAACCACAACTGGATTTGTATCATTATGTGTCATTTGATATATACGTCGGGGAAAAAAACGCTGAACCGGATGTATAAGGTCATCTGAGCTCAGCAATATACTTCAGTTATTGATAATAAGTTTCATAAGTATAGACCGAAATATATAGTGGATATTTGTTGGATTCGATGGAATATCGATTTTATGTCGCGAGTGATCATATAAAATAATATTTTCACTCGTGGCGCAGCCACGAATGAAAATATGTATTTTATGATCACGAGTGACATAAAATCGATATTCCATCGAATCCAACAAATTTTCTTTTTATTTTATGCTTTTTACACCGTTTATTTACATTGTAAAAGAGTTTAACTGGATAATTATGACGTCATTTTGTCAAAACAATGACGTCATTTCACAATAAAACAGTGAAAAATATCGATATTTTTCACTGTTATTTTTCACTGTTTAAAACTGTGAAATATCACTTTTATTTCACTGATTTTTTTCTATAAACCATCGGAAAGCATAACATAAAATATATTGTTGATCCTAAACATTGTTAATTTGATTGCAATATCAACACATTGACGAAAAGCATGTATTTATTTTAACGTTTGGTTATAAACCTGACAATCAATTGTTTGCGCTATTGAGAATTGTCTATTCACTATTTTTGTCCTATCAGACTTCTTTCAATACTAGTTAGGAAATGTCAACAAGAAAGACTTTTCGAACAAGAAACTTCAAATTCAATATTCATCGGATTATTATGAATTGTAAACATTAATTAATTGCTATTTTATTAAAATTGCACTTTGTGGGTGAATCGACGACAATGAATTAACCAACGTAATTCTGTTAAAGCTTTATATGGCTCCGAGTAGACATTGCTTATCTAACATTACAAAAGAACGATCCTGAATCGAATAAAATTGATTACAATGCATAAAACCCATTTACGTACGAATATTGCTTTTAGGAATTCCATACAAAATTACACCTTTCAGTTCTATATCAGTTTATGTTAACAATGCCAATTTACTACGTTTAACTCGTACGAATGACAATTTAAGGAATATGTTAGTTGAAAGCTCCATAACTTAATCCTCAAAAACTGTAAAATCCTACTCGCAACAAAAATGATGTGACAAGATCATTAAAAACATATATGCGTTTTTAAAAATGTGCGGTATAAAAACAATATGTATTCAATCAAAACATGCATCACTTGAACATTTCATAATTTAATATAATTCGCAAATTTAAACATATGCCTTCACTTAAAACATTTCATCAAGCAGGGGGGCCTGCATATATGGGAGCTTACCGCGTTTAAGTGAGAAAGTTGTTGCAAAACTTCAAAGATGGCGTCGTTTTAGTGTTTTTCGTGAAGGAGTAGCGGATATTTTCACCCGGTAAGCCAGTTTATATTTACATTTCTTTTGAATGAAAAAGCCATTTCGGCTCTACGGTGTTTGTGCTCACCTCGGTTTTTTGTTTCAATACCGTAGACGTCGGAATAAAAAAGTTATTGAAGCAAAACCGTCGACAAATTTGTTGTTTAATTTCTTGACCTTCGAGATGTTGGATGTTCGAATATCATTTTCTCTCACAATAAACAGTATTTGTACATGTTTACAGTAAAATATAACATAAATCACGATTATTTTATTATCTCGACGCGTTTTTATGTTTATTAATTCATTTAATACCGAATTATAACGGTTTAACCCCTCTTTTTGGAACTAAACTTCCTTTTAAGCACATTTTGAAACCTGACTTCCAACTGATAAACAGCTCTTTCCTATGTTAGATGGTTTTATGCGAAATAACTTTCGTGAATGAATTCCGCATTGATGCGAGTGTTTTGGAAATCATTTTCACTTGAAGAAATCAAGAGTTATCTTTTTTTATTAATTGTTATATTATTAATTGTAATTATTATATGTTTTATCGCGTACTTAACGTTAACATTTAGTGTGTGTAAAGTATAAGACATTCGACGGTATTATTAACACAGTGTAATTCTTACCTGTTTATTTTAACACATATGGACATACTTATGTTTGAATATGCATCAAACGGAATACTATGCCTACTAAACGGAATACAATGCTTACTATTTCCAGATATCAAGACGCCAGTTATATATGTCGAGGATGCTAAGATTTAAAAAAAAACGGCGTAACGAAGTGTGTACCGCTCAAGAGAGCGAAAGGTACATGAAAACCCACCAATCAAACAAAAAAGATTACGTCGAAGTACCACGCCGAACAATCACATGTACGTGCAATATAAGTGTAATGAAAAATACAGAAAAGAGTAAAGCCGTTTCGATCCTAGCATAAGGTTGCTGTAACCAAATACTGCCATTGTTGCGATTCGGAATACATGAAGCAATTTGGAATACCTGACACATGCTTAGAAGATGCATATCGGTGGATGTTTTTTTAATGAAAACTTAAATATTAATTGTTTATTTAATACAATGACATTTGACACGTTTTACCATAACGATACTGATACATGTATGTGACTTTGATGTGACATATTTTGGACGACCTTCTTTGAAACTCGTTCTGAGTTGGTCACTATATTATAATCGCAAAAAGTGAATTTGTAGAAATAACCTTTCCACGTGTGTTCCGCAGGCGATCGATGGACCCTCTAAAACCTGATAGTGTCCGCAGTTTTCTGAACAATTTTGAGGGCATCGCTCAAATATTTTCTCAGAATCTTGTCGGTTGTCTCATGTGTTTCGTTCTCTGTTTCCGGTACACCAGTAAATTCAAGGTTATTTCTCAGGCTTTGAGCGTTCATGTACGTCAAATCGTCACGAAGGCTATTACGCTCACGCTCAAGATCATCTAACCTACTGCTAACCTGTGCGGCTGCAATATCCGCCCCTCGGAGATATGGTCGAGCTTGAAAACGCGCTATGCAACCGTTTTGACTCTATCGTAAAGAGCCATGCGGTGGTCCATCTTATCAAGACATTGTAGTTTGTGTTCGACTACAGTGCGTCGTCAAATTATGCCTTCAAGCATACTTCAACGTCATGTTATGTTGGCTGCGCTGCCGCCATGGTGTTAACCTTCGGTGGATCGTATGCTTCCTGGTTGTTTCCAAAAACACTAGTATTCGTTACTTCAACGTCTTCCTCGCCGTATAACACAGAGTTTGTATATCCAAGTAAGTCACTAACAGAGGAAGAAAAGTCCGAAATCTGGTTCTCACTGGACGGGCCTCTTTGTTTTGGATCTTTTTTACTTCTCGTATTTACACAGTCATGTTCTCTACTGTTCCTTTCTTTTCGTTTACTATTTCTATTTCGAATTCTATTTGTAGAAATAACCTTCCCACGTGTGTGTTCCGCAGGCGATCGATGGACCCTCTAAAACCTGACAGTGTCCGCAGTTTTTTAAACAATTTTGAGGGAGGGCATCGCTCAAATGTTTTCTCAGAATCTTGTCGGTTGTCTCATTTGTTTCGTTTTCTGGTTCCGGTACACCAGTAAATTCAAGGTTATTTCTCAGGCTTTGAGCGTTCATTTACGTCAAATCGTCACGAAGGCTATTACGCTCACGCTCAAGATCATCTAACCTACTGCTAACCTGTGCGGCTGCAATATCCGCCCCTCGGAGATATGGTCGAGCTTGAAAACGCGCTCTGCAACCGTTTTGACTCTATCGTAAAGAGCCATGCGGTGGTCCAACTTATCAAGACATTGTAGTTTGTGTTCGACTACAGTGCGTCGTCAAATTATGCCTTCATGCATACTTCAACGTCATGTTATGTTGGCTGCGCTGCCTCCATGGTGTTAACCTTCGGTGGATCGTATGCTTCCTGGTTGTTTCCAAAAACACTATTATTCGTTACTTCAACGTCTTCCTCGCCGTATAACACAGAGTTTGTATATCCAAGTAAGTCACTAACAGAGGAAAAAAAGTCCGAAATCTGGTTCTCACTGGACGGGCCTCTTTGTTTTTGTATCTTTTTACTGCTCGTATTTACATAGTCATGTTCTCTACTGTTCCTTTCTTTTCGTTTACTATTTCTATATCGAATTCGATTTGTAGAAATAACCTTCCCACGTGTGTGTTCCGCAGGCGATCGATGGACCCTCTAAAACCTGATAGTGTCCGCAGTTTTTTGAACAATTTTGAGGGAGGGCATCGCTCAAATGTTTTCTCAGAATCTTGTCGGTTGTCTCATGTGTTTCGTTCTCTGTTTCCGGTACACCAGTAAATTCAAGGTTATTTCTCAGGCTTTGAGCGTTCATGTACGTCAAATCGTCACGAAGGCTATTACGCTCACGCTCAAGATCATCTAACCTACTGCTAACCTGTGCTGCTGCAATATCCGCCCATCGGAGATATGGTCGAGCTTGAAAACGCGCTCTGCAACCGTTTTGACTCTATCGTCAAGAGCCATGCGGTGGTCCATCCTATCAAGGCATTGTAGTTTGTGTTCGACTACAGTGCGTCGTCAACTAATGCCTTCAAGCAAACTTCAACGTCATGTTATGTTGGCTGCGCTGCCTCCATGGTGTTAACCTTCGGTGGATCGTATGCTTCCTGGTTGTTTCCCA